>NW_025248548.1:0-2316 GCF_018294505.1 Triticum aestivum | reverse complement strand
AAAGCTCGATAACAAGTTTAATGAATTGCTCGCGCGTCTTCCACCACCACCACCCGCTGCACCTAACGCACCTCTCCAACAACAACAACAACGACTACCTCCACGTCGCGAAACAGATCTCCGCCGAGCGAGCCGTGTTCCTCTTGCGTTTGGCCAAACTGTTGGTGCTGCTGTTGATACTTCTGTGGCTCCTGCTGCTGATGCGGAGGAGGATGATTATGTGGGAGATTACGAGGATGAGGTTGCTCAAAATCAGAACTACGTGCAACCACCTGCACCACAACCACCAGGTCGTCCACATGCAAATAATCAAAATGGTAGGGCTTTCCCTCAGGTACGAGATCATGACCATCTTCCTAAACTGAAATTGAATATTCCACCTTTCGAGGGTAGATATGTTCCTGATATATATCTTACTTGGGAGTTAGAAACTGAACAACAATTTACATGTTTACAATATCCCGAGGAGAGACGGGTTGCCGCTGCTGTTTGTGCTTTCACTAGTTTTGCATGTGTATGGTGGTCTGAACATTGTAGATTATATCCTATTCCAACTACTTGGGCTGCTTTGAAAACTGCTATGCGTACTCGTTAGGTTCCACCATATTATCAACGTGAATTCCTTTAGAAATTACAGCGCTTAAGACAAGGAAAAAATTCTGTAGAAGAATATTATCAGGAATTACAAACTGGCATGATTAGATGTGGTATTGTTGAGGAGAATGAAGCTATGCTTGCACATTTTCTGGGTGGATTAAATAGAGAGATTCAGACCATTCTAGACTATAAGGAGTATACTAATATCACTCGTTTATTCCATCTTGCTTGTAAAGCTGAACGTGAAGTGCAGGATCGACAAGCATTGGCGCGAACTAACTTTTCTGCAGGCCGACCTTCATCATGGACACCGCGTGCATCTTCTACTTCAACTGCACCAGCACCTCAATCAGGTGTCTCCTCCAGTCGTGATACAAGAAAACAGACACAACCACCATTATCTGCCAAGAGCGCACCTGCTGGGCCTGCACAGAGTTCTGCTTCTTCCATGGCATCAACAGGGCACACAAGTGATATTATTTGTCGTCGTTGCAAGGGAGGAGGTCATTATGCGAGAGAATGCAAATCTCCACGTGTGATGATTGCTACCGCGGATGGTGGATATGAGTCCGCTAGTGACTATGATGAGGAGACTAATATGATCCTACAGACTACTAAGAAGTGGTGGTGGTGTATAACAAACCCGTCAAGCAAACCTCAAATTCTTACTAGTTCGTACCCAGCAATAGGCGGTGATCGGCAACCGTTGTAGTCAAAACTCTCAAAGCCTGGATAGAGCTATTACCAGGGAGAGTCAAACGCATGACGTAGATGTATGTGGATGATGAGGACATGACTACCTTGGATATGACCAAAAATATTGCATATATGCATATTTGTTAGGTGATATCCAAGGTAGTCATGTCCTCATCATCGAGGATACTAAGTAGCTCTTGACAGCAAGATATAAGTGAAGATCACAACGGAAGTGAAGATAATGATGAAAAACAACTGCCAAGGAGGATATACAACAACTCTCCCTCCAACTTTCCTCTTGAAAAGTTTGAGACAATTTTCTGATAAATTCTTTGAAAGAATGCTACTAACTCAAGCTTTCCAATGCAAAAAGAATCACTCAATTCCGAGTTGATATGAGGAGTCAAAGAATTCTAAAACCGGCCTAAAAATTTGGAACAAGCTGTGTTCACGAACTTCGGAGGGCAAAAAGACCTATTTAGAAGCCGATTTTGAGGTGTCAAATATTGAATTAGCTTCTGCAACTATTTAGATGCGGCTCGTTGCTATCGTCAATTTGAGTACTCACGGAGCCAAAACGGACTTCGTATGAGGAAGATACACCTGTTTTACTGAACAGTGCGCAAAAACAGATTCCAATCCAAATTCAGGTACGAGATTGATTCTAGATAGATCCAATTTTTTTTCTTCTCTCTTTTTTTTCTCACGCTTTTTTTTTCTTTTTCTTCTCCCTCTTTTTCTTTTTTTTTCTTTCCTTTTTTCTCTCTTTTTTTTCTTTATATTCTTTTTCTCCCTCTTTCCAAGACAAACTAGATAAGATGCAGATTCGATCAGGCGAAGATGTGAGTGACCTCAACTATGATTATGACAATAAACAGTGCGTAGCACATGGTGGAAATTGGTGGATGGGATGGTGGACAGCGGATGGGATAATGATGCAGCGGCTGCGTGACTAATGTGAACAGAACTCGAAACTCTAAAAGAACTAGACACTAAGACCAGCAACTCGACACGGCGATGCAA
>NW_025248547.1:0-2316 GCF_018294505.1 Triticum aestivum | reverse complement strand
ATGCATTACCGTTTCCTCTTCAAGGAAAACTAACGCAAGCTCAAGACGTAGCAAGAAGGATTTCTGGCTCCGTTGCTGGGGAGGTCTTCGCTCAAGTCAAGACATACCAAGTACCCATCACAAACTCATCTCCCTCGCATGACATTATTTGCCATTTGCCTCTCGTTTTCCTCTCCCCCACTTCACCCTTGCCATTTTATTCGCCCTCTCTTTCCCAATCTCCTCTCTCTTTCGACTGCCTTTTTGTTTGCTTGTGTGTTGGATTGCTTGTCGCGATGGCGCAAGATAATACCAAATTGTGTGATTTTTCCAATACTAATAATAATGATTTCCTTAGCACTTCTATTGCTCATCTTAATGATGTTGAATCTTGTGAAATCAATGCTGCTTTGTTGAATCTTGTTATGAAAGATCAATTCTTCGGCCTTCCTAGTGAAGATGTCACTACTCATCTAAACAACTTTGTGGATTTGTGTGATATGCAAAAGAAAAAGGATACGTATAATGACATTGTTAAATTGAACTTATTTCCGTTTTCACATAGAGATTGTGCTAAAACTTGGTTTTCGTCTTTGCCTAAAATAGTATTGATTCTTGGAATAAGTGCAAAGATGCTTTATCTATAAGTATTTTCCTCCCGCTAAGATCATCTCTCTTAGGAACAATATTATGAATTTTAAACAACTTGATCATGAGCGTGTTTCCCAATCTTGGGAAGAATTAAATTAATGATTCACAATTGCCCTACTCATGGTTTGAACTTATGGATGATCATACAAAACTTTTATGCCGGATTGAATTTTGCTTCTAGAAATCTTTTAGATTCGGCCGCGGGAGGCACTTTTATAGAAATCACTTTAGGAGAAGCTACTAAACCCCTTGATAACATTATGGCTAATTATTCTCAATGGCACACCGAAAGATCCACTAGTAAAAAAGTGCATGCTATAGAAGAAATTAATGTTTTGAGTGGAAAGATGGATGAACTTATGAAATTGTTTGCTACTAAGAGTGCTCCTATTGATCCCAATGATATGCATTTGTCTACTTTGATTGAGAATAATAATGAATCTTTGGATGTGAATTTTGTTGGTAGGAATAATTTTGGTAACAATGCTTATAGAGGAAACTTTAATCCTAGACCGTTCCCTAGTAATTCCTCTAATAATTATGGAAATTCCTACAATAATTCTTATGGAAATTTTAATAAGATGCCCTCTGATTTTGCGAATAGTGTTAAAGAATTTATGATCTCTCAAAAGAATTTTAATGCCTTGCTTGAAGAAAAATTGCTTAAAGTTGATGAATTGGCTAGGAACATCGATAGACTTTCGCTTGATGTTGATTCTTTGAAACTTAGATCTATTCCACCTAAGCATGATATCAATGAGTCTCTCAAATCCATGAGAATTTCCATTGATGAGTGCAAAGAAAGAACCGCTAGGTTGCGTGCTAAGAAAGATTGCTCTGTAAAAGCGTGTTCTTCTAGTTTCCATGAAAATAATGATGAAGATCTGAATGTTATTGATGTGTTCCCTATTAAACCCTTGTTTTGCAATATGAATCTTAATAATGATGGGACTGGAGATGAGTCAACTTTAGTTAAAAGGCGTCCCAATGATTCAGAGTTCTTAGATCTTGATGCTAAATTTGGTAAAAGTGGGATTGGAGAGGTCAAAACTTTAAATAGCATTGAACCCACTATGATGGATTTCAAGGAATTTAATTATGATAATTGTTCTTTAATAGATTGTATTTCCTTGTTGCAATCCGTGTTGAATTCTCCTCGTGCTTATAGTCAAAATAAAGCTTTTACCAAACATATTGTTGATGCCTTGATGCAATCTTATGATGAAAAACTTAATTTGGAAGTTTCTATACCTAGAAAACTTTATGATGAGTGGGAACCTACTATAAAGATTAAAATTAAAGATCATGAGTGCTATGCTTTGTGTGATTTGGGTGCTAGTGTTTCCACGATTCTGAAAACTTTATGTGGTGTGCTAGGTTTCCATGATCTTGATGATTGTTGTTTAAATTTGCACCTTGCAGATTCCACCATTAAGAAACCTATGGGAAGGATCAATGATGTTCTTATTGTTGCAAATAGGAATTATGTGCCTGTAGATTTTATCGTTCTTCACATAGATTGCAATCTTTCATGTCCTATTATTCTTGGTAGACCTTTCTTTAGAACAATTGGTGCAATTATTGATATGAAGGAAGGGAATATTAGACTCCAATTTCCACTAAGGAAAGGCATGGAACATTTCCCTAGAAAGAAAGTAAAATTACCTTACGAATCTATCATGCGAG
>NW_025248546.1:0-2316 GCF_018294505.1 Triticum aestivum | reverse complement strand
CGATCTACACTTCCACCAAGAGAAAATTGATTCCCCCCACTAATCCCTTGTGGATCTTGTTACTCTTGGGTGTTTGAGCACCCTAGACGGTTGAGGTCACCGTGGAGCCATATTCCACTGTGGTGAAGCTTTGTGGTGTCATTGGGAGCCTCCAATTAAGTTGTGGAGATTGCCCCAACCTTGTTTGTAAAGGTTCGGTCGTCGCCTCCAAGGGCACCAATAGTGGAATCACGGCATCTCGCATTGTGTGAGGGCATGAGAGAATACGGTGGCCCTAGTGGCTTCTTGGGGAGCATTGTACCTCCACACCGCTCCGACGGAGACGTATTTCCTCTCAACAGGAAGGAACTTCGGCAACACATCCTCGTCTCCACCGGCTCCACTCTTGGTTATCTCTTACCTTTACTTGTGCAAGCTTATATTGTGTTGTATCCCTTGCTTGCTTGTGTGCTTGTTGTTGTTGCATCATATAGGTTATTGACCTAGTTGCATATCTAGACAACCTACTTTGATGCAAAGTTTAATTTTGTAAAGAAAAGCTAAAAATTGTTAGTTGCCTATTCACCCCCCTCTAGTCAACTATATCGATCCTTTCAGCTTTCATCATCGCTTCTACAATATGTTTAGTAAAAGCCTTATTTTGTTCATAAGCATTGGGTGAATTTAGCACGGATTACAACAAAGAAATACATTCAATCAAAGCACAACTATTATAATTAAAGTCTTTGTAATCCAAAAGAGTGGCATATCACTAGTTAAAGTTTTTACCTCTCCAAACCCACTTTTATCAATTTTCTCATTAAGATTTTCACCCTCAAAATTATGGGGATGCCTTCTAGCTAAAGTTGACTCTTCTGCAGTCCCATTTTCATCAAGTTTAACATGACTAAACAAAGATTCAATGGAACAAACACCAATCGTTTTAATATCTTCATTGTTACTATGAAAGAAACCGGGCTAGAACGCTTTTTCTAAGAATTCTCGCTTAGCAGTGAACTTCAGGGTTCTTTCTTTAATTTCATCCATGGAGATATAAAAAGATTTAATTTATTCACTAGTATCAATCTTGGGTGGCAAAATTTTAGCTTTAATATTTTCCACATCATGAACAATTCTATCCATACTTCTAGACATATCATCAAGTTTATTCAATTTTTCTTCTATTGTAGTGTTGAAAACCTTTTGAGCATTAATAAATTCTTTAATATTGCTTTCAAGATCAGAGGTCATTCTATTATTATTATTATTATTATTATTATTATTATTATTATTATTATTATTATTATTATTATTATTACCATAGGAATTGCCATAATTATTAGAGGAATTTCCAAGAAACGGCCTAGGATTAAAATTACCTCTATAAGTATTACTATTAAAACTGTTTCATGGGAAAAATTCACATCTATGGCATCATTATTTTTCTCAATTAAAGAGGACAAAGGCACATCATTAGGATCAATAGGAGCATTTTTACTAACAACCAATTTCATAAGTGCATCAACTTTATCACTCAAGGTACTAATTTCTTCAACAAAATTCACTTTTTTACTAGTAGGAGTTCTTTTAGTATGCCATTGTGAATAATTTTCCATAATATTATCAAGTAATTTAGTGGCTTTAACCAAGGTATTGTCCATAAAAGTACCTTCCACAGCGGAATCTAAAAGATTTCTAGAAACAAAATTCAATCCTGCATAATTTTTTGTGTAATCATCCACAAACTTAAACCACGAGTAGGGCAATTTCTTATCGATAGTTTCATCATTGCCCAAGATTGGGCAACATGTTCATGCTCAAGTTGCTTAAATTTATAATTTGATTTCTAAGGGAAATAATTTTTGCGAAAGGAAAATACTTGGCAATAAAAGCACTTTACACTTATCCCAAGAATCAATACTATTTCATGGCAAAGACGAGAACCAAGTTTGAGCACGATCTCGTAGTGAAAACGGAAATAGTTTTAATTTCACAATATCATTGTCCACATCTTTTTTTGCATGTCACACAATTCAGCAAAAGTGTTTAGATGGGATGCGGCATCCCCATTTGGACCACCAGAAAATTGTTCTTTCATCACAAGATTCAACGAAGCGACATTAGTACGACAAGACTCCGCACTAGTGATGGGAGGAGCAATCGGAGTACTAGTAAAGTCATTATTATCAGTATTGGAAAAATTACACAAATTTAAATTTTCTTGAGACATCCTGACTACGCAAACAAGAGAACAAGCAAGCAAAGAAGCAAATATCAAAAAGGCAAAGGAAAAAAAATATTTTTTGTATTTTTGTAAAACTTTTAGAAGTGGGGGGG
>NW_025248545.1:0-2316 GCF_018294505.1 Triticum aestivum | reverse complement strand
TCCGACATGTTTCCCCGTCTTCGTCCCTTATGCTTGCCACTCCCAGGTCCGCTCCAAAGACGATTCTACATTCTCACTACCATTACAACCGTTCCCTAACAATGGATAATGTCCTATACTACTTACTCTCCCGCTCAATCACGGAGACGAGTTTTCCACGGTTTCCACCCCTCCCTCCATACCGCAGCAACACGAGTTTTTTCCACCCCTTTCAGAACGCGCTCTTCGCGCCACAAAGCCGCCCCAAGACGCGCGAGCAATGAGCATCGAGCTTAAACATATCGCAAACGTCAAACATAATATAACGGGATTAATATATATCGCGCACGTGCGACATGTTTGTCACAAGGCACAAAAAATAATTATAAAAGGAATGCAACACGAGGACTTCCCAGGAGGTCACCCATCCTAGTACTACTCTCGCCCAAGCACGCTTAACTTCGGAGTTCTGATGGGATCCGGTGCTTTAGGGCTGGTATGATCGCATCCGACATGTTTCCCCGTCTTCGTCCCTTATGCTTGCCACTCCCAGGTCCGCTCCAAAGACGATTCTACATTCTCACTACCATTACAACCGTTCCCTAACAATGGATAATGTCCTATACTACTTACTCTCCCGCTCAATCACGGAGACGAGTTTCCACGGTTTCCACCCCTCCCTCCATACCGCAGCAACACGAGTTTTTTCCACCCCTTTCAGAACGCGCTCTTCGCGCCACAAAGCCGCCCCAAGATGCGCGAGCAATGAGCATCGAGCTTAAACATATCGCAAACGTCAAACATAATATAACGGGATTAATATATATCGCGCACGTGCGACATGTTTGTCACAAGGCGCAAAAAATAATTATAAAAGGAATGCAACACAAGGACTTCCCAGGAGGTCACCCATCCTAGTACTACTCTCGCCCAAGCACGCTTAACTTCGGAGTTCTGATGGGATCCGGTGCTTTAGTGCTGGTATGATCGCATCCGACATGTTTCCCCGTCTTCGTCCCTTATGCTTGCCACTCCCAGGTCCGCTCCAAAGACGATTCTACATTCTCACTACCATTACAACCGTTCCCTAACAATGGATAATGTCCTATACTACTTACTCTCCCGCTCAATCACGGAGACGAGTTTTCCACGGTTTCCACCCCTCCCTCCATACCGCGGCAACACGAGTTTTTTCCACCCCTTTCAGAACGCGCTCTTCGCGCCACAAAGCCGCCCCAAGACGCGCGAGCAATGAGCATCGAGCTTAAACATATCGCAAACGTCAAACATAATATAACGGGATTAATATATATCGCGCACGTGCGACATGTTTGTCACAAGGCGCAAAAAATAATTATAAAAGGAATGCAACACGAGGACTTCCCAGGAGGTCACCCATCCTAGTACTACTCTCGCCCAAGCACGCTTAACTTCGGAGTTTTGATGGGATCCGGTGCTTTAGTGCTGGTATGATCGCAACCGACATGTTTCCCCGTCTTCGTCCCTTATGCTTGCCACTCCCAGGTCCGCTCCAAAGACGATTCTACATTCTCACTACCATTACAACCGTTCCCTAACAATGGATAATGTCCTATACTACTTACTCTCCCGCTCAATCACGGAGACGAGTTTTCCACGGTTTCCATCCCTCCCTCCATACCGCGGCAACACGAGTTTTTTCCACCCCTTTCAGAACGCGCTCTTCGCGCCACAAAGCCGCCCCAAGACGCGCGAGCAATGAGCATCGAGCTTAAACATATCGCAAACGTCAAACATAATATAACGGGATTAATATATATCGCGCACGTGTGACATGTTTGTCACAAGGCGCAAAAAATAATTATAAAAGGAATGCAACACGAGGCGCATCCTAGTACTACTCTCGCCCAAGCACGCTTAACTTCGGAGTTCTGATGGGATCCGGTGCTTTAGTGCTGGTATGATCGCATCCGACATGTTTCCCCGTCTTCGTCCCTTATGCTTGCCACTCCCAGGTCCGCTCCAAAGACGATTCTACATTCTCACTACCATTACAACCGTTCCCTAACAATGGATAATGTCCTATACTACTTACTCTCCCGCTCAATCACGGAGACGAGTTTTCCACGGTTTCCACCCCTCCCTCCATACCGCAGCAACACGAGTTTTTTCCACCCCTTTCAGAACGCGCTCTTCGCGCCACAAAGCCGCCCCAAGACGCGCGAGCAATGAGCATCGAGCTTAAACATATCGCAAACGTCAAACATAATATAACGGGATTAATATATATCGCGCACGTGCGACATGTTTGTCACAAGGCGCAAAAAATAATTATAAAAGGAATGCAACACGAGGACT
>NW_025248544.1:0-2316 GCF_018294505.1 Triticum aestivum | reverse complement strand
GACACCTTATGAACTATGGTTTGGCAAGAAACCAAAGTTGTCGTATCTTAAAGTTTGGGGTTGCGATGCTTATGTGAAGAAACTTCAACCTGATAAGCTCGAACCTAAATCGGAGAAATGTGTCTTCATAGGATACCCAAAGGAGACTATTGGGTACACCTTCTATCACAGATCCGAAGGCAAGACATTCGTTGCTAAGAATGGATCCTTTCTAGAGAAGGAGTTTCTCTCGAAAGAAGTGAGTGGGAGGAAAGTAGAACTTGATGAGGTAACTGTACCTGCTCCCTTATTGGAAAGTAGATCATCACAGAAACCAGTTTCTGCGACACCTACACCAATTAGTGAGGAAGTTAATGACAATGATCATGAAACATCAGATCAAGTTATTGCTGAACCTCGTAGGTCAACCAGATCAAGATCCGCACCAGAGTGGTACGGTAATCCTGTTCTGGAGGTTATGTTACTAGACCATGACGAACCTATGAACTATGAAGAAGCGATGGGGAGCCCAGATTCCGCAAAATGGCTTGAGGCCATGAAATCCGAGATGGGATCCATGTATGAGAACAAAGTATGGACTTTGGTTGACTTGCCCGATGATCGGCAAGCCATTGAAAATAAATGGATCTTCAAGAAGAAGACTGACGCTGACGGTAATGTTACTGTCTATAAAGCTCGACTTGTTGCGAAAGGTTTTCGATAAGTTCAAGGGATTGACTACGATGAGACCTTCTCACCCGTAGCGATGCTTAAGTCTGTCCGAATCATGTTAGCAATTGCCGCATTTTATGATTACGAAATTTGGCAAATGGATGTCAAAACTGCATTCCTGAATGGATTTCTGGAAGAAGAGTTGTATATGATGCAACCGGAAGGTTTTGTCGATCCAAAGGGAGCTAACAAAGTTTGCAAGCTCCAGCGATCCATTTATGGACTGGTGCAAGCCTCTCGGAGTTGGAATAAACGCTTTGATAGTGTGATCAAAGCATTTGGTTTTATACAGACTTTTGGAGAAGCCTGTATTTACAAGAAAGTGAGTGGGAGCTCAGTAGCATTTCTGATATTATATGTGGATGACATATAGCTGATTGGAAATGATATAGAATTTGTTGATAGCATAAAGGGATGCTTGAATAAGAGCTTTTCAATGAAAGACCTCGGTGAAGCTGCATATATATTGGGCATCAAGATCTATAGAGATAGATCAAGACGCTTGATTGGACTTTCACAAAGCACATACCTTGACAAAGTTTTGAAGAAGTTCAAAAGGAATCAAGCAAAGAAAGGGTTCTTGCCTGTACTACAAGGTGTGAGATTGAGTAAGACTCAATGCCCGACCACTGCAGAAGATAGAGAGAAGATGAAAGATGTTCCCTATGCTTCAGCCATAGGCTCTATCATGTATGCAATGCTGTGTACCAGACCTGATGTGTGCCTTGCTATAAGTTTAGCAGGGAGGTACCAAAGTAAGCCAGGAGTGGATCACTGGACAGCGGTCAAGAACATCCTGAAATACCTGAAAAGGACTAAGGATATGTTTCTCGTTTATGGAGGTGACAAAGAGCTCATCGTAAATGGTTCCGTTGATGCAAGCTTTGACACTGATCCGGACGATTCTAAATCGCAAACCGGATACGTGTTTACATTCAACGGTGGAGCTGTCAGTTGGTGCAGTTCTAAGCAAAGTGTCGTGGCGGGATCTACGTGTGAAGCGGAGTACATAGCTGCTTCGGAAGCAGCAAATGAAGGAGTCTGGATGAAGGAGTTCATATCCGATCTAGGTGTCATACCTAGTGCATCGGGACCAATGAAAATCTTTTGTGACAATACTGGTGCAATTGCCTTAGCAAAGAAATCTAGATTTCACAAGAGAACCAAGCACATCAAAAGACGCTTCAATTCCATCCGGGATTTACTCCAGGTGGGAGACATAGAAATTTGCAAGACACATACGGATCTGAATGTTGCAGACCCATTGACTAAGCCTCTTCCAAGAGCAAAACATGATCAACACCAAGACTCCATGGGTGTAAGAATCATTACTGTGTAATCTAGATTATTGACTCTAGTGCAAGTGGAGATAGAAGGAAATATGCCCTAGAGGCAATAATAAAGTTATTATTTATTTCCTTATATCATGATAAATGTTTATTATTCATGCTAGAATTGTATTCACCGGAAACATAATACATGTGTGAATACATAGATAAATAGAGTGTCACTAGTATGCCTCTACTTGACTAGCTTGTTGATCAAAGATGGTTGTGTTTCCTAGCCATAGACATGAGTTGTCATTTGATTAATGGGATCACATCA
>NW_025248543.1:0-2316 GCF_018294505.1 Triticum aestivum | reverse complement strand
TTCCGACCGTTGCTGTGCTACGCGCGAGCTGTCCCAAAATATCTTATCCACCTAACGGTCATATCATTGAAGGGCATTTATGTCTTATCATGTCAGGCTGCTCCCTAGGCTATAAATAGCCGCCCCCTACAACCACTAGCTGGTTGGCTGCTCCAAGAGAAACTGACACTTGTCATTTGAGAGCATCCCATCCTCCGAGGACTTTGAGCGAAAATCATTGAGTGAGGAAAAACCCAAACCCAAACACCTACAAACCCAAAGTGATTGAGCATCACTGAAGAGATTGATCCCGCGTGGATCCGACGCTTGTTACCTTTGAAGACTGTGCTTCTTCCAGACGGTTAGGCGTCATGGTCTAGAGCATCCAAGAGGAATTGTGGATCGCCGAGTGACCGAGTTTGTGAAGGTTCGGAAGTCACCCGAAGACTTACCACGAGTGATTGGACGAGGTCTGTGTGAACTTAGTTCAAGGAGAATACGGTGAGGACTGTGTGTCCGGGACTGTGTGTCCTCAGGTTTAAATACCTAGCCGCTCCAACCAGATGTACAACCGAGACAGCAGTTGGAACTGGTCTACCAAATCATTGTCTTCACCAAGCTTACTGGTTCTATTTCCTCAACTCTTTCCTTTCCTCATTACTGTGTTGTGTGCTTGTCATATATGTTTTTGAAGATTTGACTGAAGACTTTCTCAATTTCCTCAGTTCAATTTCTTCAGTATGTTTGTCTTCATCCTGTGTTATCCTGTATTTACGCTTTCAGTACTCTGTGCTTCTTTTCATTTCATCATGATGACCATGCATGTATTCTGTTATGTTTACTTTTGAGTACTTATTCCGCTGCAAGTAGTTCTTCGCTAAGGAATTTCCTCACTGGCAAATTCCTCAGTGAAGAATTCATAAAAATCGCCTATTCACCCCCCTCTAGTCGATATAACACACTTTCAATGTGACTGTAGAAATTCTTCCCGCTCCCAAGTTGATTCTGACTCTGTGCGATGCTCCCACTGAACTTTGTAAAATTTCCTTACTTTACTGCGAGTGACCCTTTCCATCTGATCCAAAATTCTGAACGGTCTCTCTTCATAAGTTAAATCATTTGCCAACTCTACCTCAGCCATAGCAGTCCTTTTCTCAGGCGGGGATATGCATCGTCTCAATTGTGAAACATGAAACACGTTGTGCACGTCTGCCAACTCAGCGGGTAGTTCTAATTGATATGCAACAGTACCTACTCGAGACATAACCGGGAATGGACCAATAAATCTAGGGGCCAACTTTCCATGAGTCTGAAATCTCTTGACTCCTTTCATAGGAGTGACTCAGAGGTATACGTGCTCTCCGGGTTCAAAACTTATCTGTCAGTGCTTTGCATCATAATAACTTTTCTGTCGAGATTTGGCCAATTGCAATCTGTCTCTGATTTCCTTAACTTGTTTCTCAGCTTCCATCATGAGATCTGTTCCGAAGATATGGCTATCTCCAGTTTGAGACCAATTTAAAGGAGTGCGGCACTTACGGCCATACAGAGCTTCATATGGTGACATTTTCAGACTGGTCTGGAAGCTGTTGTTATAGGAAAACTCGGCATATGGCAAACAGTCTTCCCATTTGGGTCCTTGGGCTAAAGCACAGGCTCGCAACATATCTTCGAGTATTTGATTTACCCTTTCTGTCTGTCCATTCGTCTGAGGATGATAAGCAGTACTATATTTCAGTGCTGTCCCCAAGGCTTGATGGAGGCGTGACCAAAAAGCGGAGGTAAACAAGGAACCTCGGTCGGAAGTGATAGTTCGGGGTACTCCATGTAGACTGACTATTCTGGATACATACAGCTGTGCACGTTGATCTGCCCTGTATCTGGTGCTGATTGGAATGAAGTGAGCGACCTTGGTTAGGGTGTCCACTATGACCCAGATTGCATCATTGCCTCGCTGAGTCTTAGGCAATCCCGTAATGAAATCCATACAAACGTCATCCCATTTCCATTGTGAAACCGGCAGCGGTTGGAGGGGTCCGGCTGGCTTCTGATGCTCTGCCTTCACGTTGTTGCATATGTCGCAACAGGCTACAAAATAGGCAATGTCTTTCTTCATTCCATCCCACCAGAATATTTGTCTAAGGTCCTCATACATTTTCGTACCTCCCGGGTGAATGGAATATGAGGATTCGTGTGCTTCTGACAGAATTTTCTTCCTTAAATCCGGTTGATTGGGTACACAATTCCGTCCACGGAATCGGAGGGTACCGAATTTGTCCTTGAAGAAATCTGGGGTCTGTTCTGCCATCTGGCCCTGGGCACGTCTTTGCAGCTCGG
>NW_025248542.1:0-2316 GCF_018294505.1 Triticum aestivum | reverse complement strand
GGCAAGCACTGTTGCCGCGGGAGCGCCTCATGCCGCTGCGGCTACTAGGGCGGGGTCTTCCCGGTCCACTGCTACTGCCCCCGCCAAGCGGGCAAGGGAACCTACTCCTCCACCTCGTCGCACCGGAGGCGAGCCGGACTTCGATCTCTCCGCGCTCAGCTCCGATGAGGAAGAAGAAGAGTAAGATTCTTTGCTGTTCTTGTAACTCTTCAATTTTGTTGCTTTGTCTTGTATCTGATTTGCTTTACCCTGAACCTATTCCTTTTCAGGACGCTGGCCCAGAGAGCGGCGAAGAGAGCCAAGGCCCCGGTGATTGTCATCGAGGACGACCCCACCGCGACGGCAGAGGACATGTCCGAGACCACCTTGTCGGACCCGGCAACCATTCCTCAAAGCAGCCCCCAGTGCAGCCCTCCACGTAAGTATATGGTTTACTTCATGCTGTCAGGCGCGCATGGGTGCTCTCTCTTTGTTGATATCTGATTGCTGGTTTGTGTAGGAGCAGAGCAGCCTCACCAGGAGTGCCCGGAAGCCGCTCCTGAAATGCCTTCTGCTTCGACTACACCGCCAAGGGAGGATTCCCCGGCAAGGGAGCGTTCTCCGGCAAGGGAGAAATCTCCGGCAAGGGACAGTTCTCCGGCAAGGGACAGCGCCAGTGACCCTCCGGTGGTTGAGACCTCGACTGCAGATCCTAGCACAGGTAATCATCTTTGCCTAAAAACTTCCCTTGGGTTCTTCTTCTTCTTATTTTCTTTTTGGATATTTTGCTTGACTTTTCTCCCCTTTCCGTTTGTCAGATCCATCTGCCGCAGAGCCAATGGAAACCGAGGTCGCCGGCGAGGAGAATGCGCGCAGCAACACCGATGACGCTGTTGCCACCAAAGGAGAGGCCGGCGCTGATGATCCTGCCGGCGAAGAGGCCGCCAAAGCTGTCGCCGCAGAAGCTGGCTCGGGATCCGGCGATCGCACTGACGGCCCCGAGGCCGCAGGAGCGCCAGGCGCTACGCCGACCGCCGATCCCTCCGCCGCTGCTGCAGAGCCAGGCTCCGAAGAGCCCCAGCCCGGCGCCTACTTGAAGGCCGGCGATGGCATCTTCATCAAGCTCCCCTGGGCGTCAAGCTCCAGGGCGCCGGTCGAAGGAGAGATTCTGGATGGAGAGGTGCTCGCCTCGGCTGGGCTGACGTTGGTCGATGTGCCAAGCAGCAGCAGCGACGAGCCTGAGGAGGAGCGGCTGCTGCGGAAGCTGCTGTCGCTCTACCGCGCCCGACAAGGCAAGCTGGCATCCCGAGAAGCACTTGTCACGAAGGCGGGAGTGGACATCGAGAAGCGCGTGGAGGAGCTCCGGGGTCTCAAGCAGGAAGCCCTCCGGTCCCTGGCGGAGGAGCGGTAGCAACTTCTCGAGGAGCGTAAAGCCTTCCTCCTCGCGAAGGCTGAAGTTGAAGAGCAACAACGGCTCGCTGCCGAGAAGCTGTCTGCGCAGGAAGGTGAGTTGGCGCAGCGGAAGGTGAACCTTGACAGCCACGAGGAGGAGCTTGCCACGTGTGAGCAAGCAATTGGCGGGGCTCTCAAGGAGGCAAGGGATGCTGCCGCAGCTGCCGAGGCTGCCAAGAAGGAGCTGGAGACGAAGGTGGCGCAGCTGGAAGCCGATCTCAGGGCGAGCGGCGAGGAGCTTGCCGCGCTCAAGCCTGAGCGCGAGAAGGACGCTGCCGCTCATGGTGAGCTGCAGGTTCTTCTCGCTGAGAGGAGCAAGGAGCTCAGCGCCGCCAAGGATTCCAATGCAGATCTCGAGTTGAAGCTGGCTACTTTGACTCAGACGCTGGACGGCGCCAGGGAGCGGGAGGTGGCCTTGTCGGAGAAGATCAAGGCCGATGAGGCGCTGCTGGCGAGTGCTGCTGCCGCCCAGGATACTTTTAGGGAGACTGTGGAGCACTGGACCGAGGGTCTGGTGAATGTTGCCACAGACATCGACGGGGAGCTGGCGCAGCTGGGGATGGAGGATCTCGGGTACTCCTCCGATGAGCACCTCCAACCCAGCGCCAAGCTCAGCTTGTTATTCAAAGTCGTGGCGACGGCCCTCCAGCGACTCCGGGAGAAGATCCCAAAGCAGCTGGCCGACGAGTCGCGCAAGATCTGCGCGGGGGTTCTTCAGAAGGTGCTGGTGAAGGTGGCCTTCCGCAACCCAGGCCTCAACCTCACTAACGTCCTCAGGTCCCTGCTGCCGGATGCTGATCTGGAAGCGCCCAAGGCCCTTGTCGCACCCATTTTGGACAAGGTGAGCGAGATCAAGGGGGTTGAGGGCGATCGCGTAGATTAGGC
>NW_025248541.1:0-2316 GCF_018294505.1 Triticum aestivum | reverse complement strand
TTAAATCACAGAAATGTGATTTTGCGTTGATTCTTTTTGCTTGTGATCAATAAACAAATTATCCAGGACTTCCTATTTTGGTAGGAGTTTTAGAGTTCCATAAGTTTGCGTTAGTTACAGATTGCTACAGACTGTTCTGTTTTTGACAGATTCTGTTTTTCGTGTGTTGTTTGCTTATTTCAATGCATCTATGGCTAGTAAAATAGTTTATAAACCATGAAGAAGTTGAAATACAGTAGGTTTAACACCAAAATAAATAAAGAACGAGTTAATTATAGTACCTTATGTGGTGGTTTTGTTTTCTTTCACTAACGGAGCTTATAAGATTTCCTGTTGAGTTTTGTGTTGTGAAGTTTTCAAGTTTTGGGTAAAGCTTTTATGGACTATGGAATAAGGAGTGGCAAGAGCCTAAGCTTGGGGATGCCCAAGGCACCCCAAGATATTCAAGGATAGCCAAAAGCCTAATCTTGGGGATGCCCCGGGAAGGCATCCCCTCTTTCGTCTTCGTTCATTGGTAACTTTACTTGGAGCTATATTTTTATTCGCCACATGATATGTGTTTTGCTTGGAGCGTCGTGTATTATATTAGTCTTTACTTTTTAGTTTACCACAATCATCCTTATTGTACACACCCTTTGGGAGAAGCTTATTTGATTAGAATTTGCTAGAATACTCTATGTGCTTCACTTATATCTTTTGAGCTTCATAGTTTTTGCTCTAGCGCTTCACTTATATCTTTTAGAGCACGGTGGTGACTTATTTTTGTAGAAATTGCTAGTCTCTCATGCTTCACTTATATCTTTTTGAGAGTCTTTTAGAACAGCATGGTATTTGCTTTGGTTATAAAATTGGTCCTAGAATGGTTGGCATCCAAGTTGCGTATAATAAAAACTATCATAGGAAGTGAATTGGATGCTATGATCAATTTGATACTTGATAATTTTTTTGAGATAGGGAGGTAGTGATATTAAAGTCATGCTAGTTGGGTGATTATGAATTCAAAGAATGATTGTGTTGAAGTTAGAAAGTCACGTAGCATGCATGTATGGTTAAAGTTGTGTAACAAATTTGAAACATGAAGTGTACCTAGCTTGTGCATCCTTATGAGTGGCGGTCGGGGACGAGCGATGGTCTTTTCCTACCAATCTATCCCCCTAGGACCATGCGCGTAGTACTTGATTTTTGATGACTTCTAAATTTTTGTAATAAGTATATGAGTTCTTTTGACTAATGTTGAGTCCATGGATTATAGACACTTTTACCTTTCCGCCATTGCTAGCCTCTTCGGTACCGTGCATTGCCCTTTCTCACCTTGAGAGTTGGTGCAAACTTCGCCGGTGCATCCAAACCCCGTGATACGATACGCTCTATCACACATAAACCTCCTTATATCTTCCTCAAAACAGCCACCATACCTACCTATTATGGCATTTCCATAGCCATTCCGAGATATATTGCCATGCAACTTTCCACCGTTCCGTTCTTCATCATCATGACATACTTTACTTTTGCCATATTGCCATTGCATGATCATGTAGTTGACATCGTATTTGTGGCAAAGCCACCATGCATTATTTTTCATACATGTCACTCTTGATTCATTGCACCATCCCGGTACACCGCCGGAGGCATTCATATAGAGTCATATCTTGTTCTAGTTTCGAGTTGTAATTCATATGTTGTAATCAATAGAAGTGTGATGATCATCATTATTAGAGCATTTCCCAAAAATAAAAAAGGGGGAAAGGCCAAAAGAAAAAAAAAGGAAGGCCCAAAAAAAGAAAAAAAGAAAAAAAGAAAATAAATAAAAAGGGCAATGTTACTATCTCTTTTTCCACACTTGTGCTTCAAAGTAGCACCTTGTTCTTCATGTAGTGAGTCTCATATATTGTGCTTCAAAGTAGCACCATGTTTTTCATATAGTGAGTCTCATAAGTTGTCTTTTTTATACTAGTGGGAATTTTTCCTACGATGGGCTTTCTCAAATGCCCTAGGTCTTCGTGAGCAAGCAAGTTGGATGCACACCCACTAGTTTTCTTTTGTTGAGCATTCATAGTTCTAGTGCATCCGTTGCATCGCAATGCCTACTCCTCATGTTGACATCAATTGATGGGCATCTCCATAGCCCGTTGATTATCCTCGTCAATGTGAGACTTTCTCCTTTTTTGTCTTCTCCACATAATCCCCATCATCATATTCTATTCCACCCATAGTGCTATATCCATGGCTCACGCTCATGTATTACGTGAAGGTTGAAAAAGTTTGAGATTATTTAAGTTTGAAACAATTGCTTGGCTTATCATCGGGGGTATAAAA
>NW_025248540.1:0-2316 GCF_018294505.1 Triticum aestivum | reverse complement strand
GGGACCGGACATCCTCTCTCGAGCTCTGTTCTTCGTGTTCTTCAGAGTTCGTGCGAGCTGAGCCGGCCGTTGTGCTGACAGTAGTTTGGGCTAAGATTAGTCGTGGTCCAAAATTACTAGTGGCGGGTACCCTCAAGCATGTCCACCTCTTGTAGTTTGAGAAACAATGACATGCTACTCGAGATGCCCGCCACTGCTAATCCAAAACAATAAGCTACGCACAAGGAGCGCTCGTTGGCGTGGTACACCTGTCCATTTATATCGGATTGCTACAGTAGCGAGAAGGAGAGAGGAAAACGCATCCAGATAGCACCTCCCTCCCAGGTAAAACTCGCTCGTCTCCTCATCTCTCTCATCTTCTCCTCCTCAAGTGGCGGCTAGGGTACCGCCACCTTCTCCCATTCCCTTCTCTCCCTGTCACCTCCTCCCTTTCCTTGCCTCCCTACGAAGCCAACCTGCCTCCTTCCGCTCCTCCTTCCCCACGAAGCTAACCCTGCTGCCTTTGCCATCCTCTCGTCGACGAGCTCCGGTAGGCAAAGGGGATGACATCCTGGATTCGGCTTCATCCTTTTTCCAGCCCGACGCCTTCACACCCCCGCTCCCTCGCCATCGTCATTGTCGCTGCACGCCGGTCCTATTCCACCATGACCCCTCCGCATACACGCAGACGACAGCCACCGGAACCGCCTCCGTCGCCATCGTGACCTCCACCTGTTCCCCGATCTGGCCGCGCCACCGGGAGAAAGCTGTTCGCGGCGCTATATCGCTGCCACGAGCTGTGCAAAGGGCCGGGAGTCGCCGGGGGCGCCGACACTGTCTCATCCTTCCTTGGCAGCCGCCTCCTTCCCTCCCCCTCTCTCCCCGAGTAAGAAATACAATCAGGCAAGGCCATCTCTCTCTCTCTCTCTCTCTCTCTCTATCTATCTATCTCTCTCTCTCTCTCTCTCTCTCTCTCTCTCTTTAGGGAAAGATAGAGACTAGAACAAATTATTATGTAGCATGTCTGCTTATGTGATTGCTATACTACGCCCATGGTCTGACAAGACTACGCTGACGTGATCTACGCCAAGGGGTCTATGCCAACAGCAGCCGTATGCATAGATCTATGCCGACGGCAAAGGACCTATGCCGACGGCCCTCGGCCGTAGGCATAGACCGCGAGTCTGGTAGTGGTTGTGTGAATCAGTGATGCACATATCTGTTTGTGAGGATACTTGTCAATTATATTTCTCATAAATTCCTTTTGAATGTGCAAAGTCTGATTAATCTGGGTGGGAGGCGATTGCTAAATAGGCCGTCATGCAGAAACGCATATAAAGAGCAGCTGCTTATTATGTGTTATTTATAATCATCTCCTCCAACTCAACTGATAGTTCGAGAGTAATTAAGTGTTAGTACAATCTCAACATATCCATGTTGATGGCTTCAGCCAAATTAATTTCGGCACTATTAACCAAAATACTGACCGTGAAAAATTAGTCTGAATAATGAATTCTGCATTAGATTCTCTATGAGTAGCGCCACTGAGAAAATTCATCTGTTAGACATTTAACTTTTAGTAAATGCATGCAAACTGAATTATGTATTAGTTTCCATGCCAGCAGCATGACAGAAAAGGCGGTTCTTCTCTATGCGAGTTCAACGGATTGCTTGGGTGAGATTTTATTAGGATAATCTCAGAGGTTGCTAACAATCAGTAGAGTTACTCATAGTACTAATGGTTATGCAAGTTTTCTTCAATTAATTTTGAAATGTGCTCCTCCTTATTGAAGATGGTCATGACCAATTTCAGAACTGCAAAACCATTGAACATTGTTGGTATAAATTGGGCTTGGTAAATACTCGATCGAGCAGCTCCGTTGTTCCACATTTTGGTTCACCCTTACACACTTCACCGGATATAGGAATTTAATTAGATGTAGGTAGATACTTTGGTGTACAAGGACCCATTGCACTCCTTTTCTTGTAGCCTCACAATCAGTCCATATACATGTTCTAGACTGTACAAACTAGCGTGGTGGTAATCACCATGGCACCTTTACTACATACGACAGTATGCATATACCCGATCGATGTTGTTGCTTATGTACTTGTTTCTAAGGGCATCTCCAGCCGTTGGCCCTCCAGGAGGGGCAAAAAATCGCCCCCTGGGGGCGCACCGGCGCTAAACCGCGCACTGGGGGCGTGATGCCCCCCAGTCGCGGCGCCCACGGTTAGTCAAAAAATTCAAATACGGCGCAAAAACGACTCAAATTTAACGCAAATATCGGCGAGTTTGTTCAAACTTAAACATATTTTACAAAAAAAAAAAACTAC
>NW_025248539.1:0-2316 GCF_018294505.1 Triticum aestivum | reverse complement strand
AAAAAAATAAAAGGAGTAGAACTTACCTGGACCTACCTGCCCAGCCCAGCCGGCCCAGCACTGTGCTGGCCCGTGCCAGCCAGCTGCTTCCCCTTGCCAGAGCAGGCAGGGAGGTGAGCATGGCGCGCCCGAGCTCGCCACGCACCACCCAGCCTCTCTGCATCGCCCTGGTCGCCGTTGCGCCGCGTGGATCGTCTTCTGGTCGTCGCCCCGACCTCGCCGACACCCCATTCGCCCCCCCTACGCCTCTCCTCGCCCGTTCCCCGCCATGGCCGAAGCCTCCATGGACACGCTGCCGTAACCCCGCACCCACAGCCACTGCCCCACCTCTCCGACGTGATCCCGAGCTCCGCCCCGACGTCGTCGTCCTCTCCATCGAGTCACGCGGCGCCAGAAGCTCTGCTGCATCTCCAACGCCACCGTTTCCGACCTCGGGTGCCGGTGATCCCCGCCGTCGATTCGCCGGACCCCGTGCCTCCCCTGCCTCGCCAGCAGCACCAGAAGAACCGCGGTGAGCCGCTGCATCATTTCCCCCATGCCTCGTTGTCTAATTCGCCCCCTAGCCGCATCAACCACCGGAGCCGAGAGCTCTTCGCCGCCGGCCATGTCGCCGCCGTAGCCACGGTTGCCTAGAACTGCAACCGAGCACGCAGCCGTGCTCAGTGCACCCCCAGGAGGCCATAGCACCCATCCGCACCCTCTGCTGCGCTCCCTAACGCCGACTCCGAGCTCACCCGAGCTCCGGCCGCCGCCTCGCTCGCTGTCGGCACCGATTCCGGCCGCCCCGAGCGCAACTGACTCCACCAGGAGCTTCGGCTCGTCCCCAGCTCCTCCTAGATGCCCTCCGCGG
Organism: Triticum aestivum; assembly: GCF_018294505.1. NCBI lineage: Eukaryota > Viridiplantae > Streptophyta > Magnoliopsida > Poales > Poaceae > Triticum > Triticum aestivum. The sequence continues at coordinate 1,466 of NW_025248539.1, read as the reverse complement.
CCCATTTGGTCGCCGGAGTGGCCAAAACCACTCTCGCCGCCGCGCTAATGGTCGCCGCCGGCCAGAACTCCGGCGGGCTGACGTGGCTTAGTTAATTAGCCACTAACCCCCCCACCTACTGACGCTGACAAGTGGGCCCCAGGGCTTAGTCAAAGCTAACCAGCCCAGGTTTGACTCGGGGTTAACCCCCTGTCACTGACGTGTGGGTCCCACACGTCAGGTTTGACCCTGGACAGCTCGGTTGACCCTGCTGACGTCACTATTACGTCATGCTGACGCAGTATTTGTTCTGGAATTTAAATAAATCCTAAATGATTTATAAATTTCAGAAAATGCCTAAAACTTCAATAAATCATAGAAAATTAACCGTAACTCCAAATTAAATAAATTATATATGAAAAATTATCAGAAAAATTCAAGGAATCCATCTGTACCATTTTCATGCATGTTAGAACAACTTATCACTACTGTTTAGGGCAAATGAAGTAAATGGCATTTGAATAATCACATATGGAGTTTGAATTTGAATCTTGTATTCAAACCAACTTCATTTAATCTGTTGCTAGTTGCATTAGCTCAAACACATTCATTTTGCCATGTCATGATCATGCATCATATTGTGCATTGCATTGATTGTGTTCCCTTCTGTGTTGCCGGTATTTGTTCCCTCTCGATAGACGTGATACCGATGATGTGATCGTTGACACTGATGAAGACTCAATGTTATCTTCAGAAGTGCCAGGCAAGCAAAACCCCCTTGTTCATTCCGATACAATCCTACTCTCTCGCTCCTGCTCTCTTTTAATGCATTAGGACAACACCGATTCATCTGTTACTTGCTGCGGTAGTTGAACCCCTTTATCCTTTGCATGACCTGTCATTGCCACAGTAATTAGATGAAACCCACTAGCATGAGTAGGAGTTGTTTGAGCCCTGATGTGCCTACTCATTCATGCTTGTTTGTCATGCCTGCTACTGCTTAGAGTTGAGTCAGGTCTGATTCATCGGGGATGAATCAGAGGCGTGTGAACATGTCCTACTGTGTGTGAGCTAAGTGTGTGAACACGATTTGGTAAAGGTAGCGGTGAGAGGCCATGTAGGAGTACATGGTGGGTTGTCTCATTGTAGCCGTCCTCAGGAACTGAGTTCTGTGTTTGTGATCCATGATTCAGCTACTACCATACATTGGGCCCTGAAATATGACCCCGCTCGACTTCTTAATCACCCTTGTCCTCTGTCCAGGAGTTGCAAGTAGTTTCTGGTGTTTGTAGTATGCTGGAGGCCGTGGACAGCGCTGACCGTAGGGGTGGGCTGTGATGCGGTAGGCACGTGGCCGGGTAAACCGGGCGCCCGTTTGGTGTCACGGAACCCTGTTCACATCGTTTGGGGCTGTGAGCGAAACTCCGGCCGGATCTCCTCATGGATGGAACCCGAATAGGCGATAAACCTGGACTAGAGACTTGAGT
>NW_025248538.1:0-2317 GCF_018294505.1 Triticum aestivum | reverse complement strand
CGAGCTCACCCGCGCATCGCCGCCGCGTTGGAGCTCGCCGGAGCCCCTCTCCGGTGCCCTGCCGATGTGGGCGGCCGGGCCCCACCCCTGGCTCACTGCCAGTGGCCCCCATGGGCCCCAGTTGACTGGGTTGACCCAGTCAACTGCTGACTGGGCAGGCCCAGTCACTGACATGCGGGCCCCGCCGCAAAAATAAAAGAAAAGGAAAATGTTTTGTAAATAAAAATAATTATTTTAACTAATCACTCACTGACATGTGGGGCCCACCCCCTCTAATTATACTGTTAGATTAGTTTAAACAGATATTAGAATAACAGAGGCTGACATGTGGGTCCCACTGGACCCACCTGTCTGGTTTGACTGGTCAGCCGACCTATTGACCTGCTGACGTCAGCATTGCCTCATGCTGACGTCATAATTCATTTTTGCTTAATTTAAATAATTCCAGAAATTCAAATAAACTTTGAAAATTCATATCTTTTAAACCGTAACTCGGATGAAAATGTTTTCTATATGAAAGTTGCTCAGAACGACGAGACGAATCCGATTACGCAGTCCGTTCATCCACCACACCTCCCTAACCTATCGAACTAGCAACTTTCCCCCTCCGGTCCGTTTGTCCGAAAGCGCGAAACATCGGGAATACCTCCCGGATGTTCCCCCCCTTCACCGGTACCACCTACTGTCGCGTTAGGACACCCCTAGCACCACTCATTGACATGTCACGCATCGTCATGCTTATGTTTGCATTGTATTTACTGTTTCTTCCCCCTCTTCTCTCCGGTAGACTACGAGACCGACACTGCTGCTGCCCAGTTCGACTACGGAGTCGACGACCCCTCCTACTTGCCAGAGCAACCAGGCAAGCCCCCCCCCCTTGATCACCAGATATCGCCTACTCTACTCTCTACTACTTGCATTAGAGTAGTGTAGCATGTTACTACTTTCGATATCCTATTCTGATGCATAGCCTATCTTTGCTACTATTGTTGGTACCTTTACCTGCAATCCTACATGCTTAGTCTAGGATGCTAGATTTCCATCAGTGGCCCTACATTCTTGTCCGTCTGCTGTGCTATACTATCGGGCCGTGATCACCTGGGCGGTGATCCCGGGTATATACTTATATACTATATACATGACACATGTGATGATTAAAGTCGGGTCGGCTCGTAGGAGTACCCGCAAGTGGATCTTTGTGGCGGAGCGACAGGGTAGGTTGAGACCACCCAGGAGAGAGGTGGGCCTGGCCCTGGTCGGCGTTCGCGGATACTTAACACGCTTAACGAGATCTTGGTATTTGATCTGAGTCTGGCCATTTGGTCTATACGCACTAGCCATCTACGCGGGAGTAGTTATGGGTATCCCGGCGTCGTGGTATCAGCCGAAGCCTTCTTGACGTCAGCGACTGAGTGGCGCGCGCCGGATTGGACTGGAACGCCACTAGGCTAGGTCTGCTTCCGGCCGCGTACGCAACGTGCAGGTGTGCATAGGGCGATGGGCCCAGACCCCTATGCGCTTAGGATTAGACCGGCGTGCTGACCGCTCTGTTGTGCTTAGGTGGGGCTGCGACGCGTTGATCTTACGAGGCCGGGCATGACCCAGAAAAGTGTGTCCGGCCAAATGGGATCGAGCGTGTTGGGTTATGTGGTGCACCCCTGCAGGGAAGTTTATCTATTCGAATAGCCGTGTCCCTCGGTAAAAGGACGACCCGGAGTTGTACCTTGACCTTATGACAACTAGAACTGGATACTGAATAAAATACACCCTTCCAAGTGCCAGATACAACCCGGTGATCACTCTCTAACCGGGCGACGAGGAGGGGATCGCCGGGTAGGATTATGCTATGCGATGCTACTTGGAGGACTTCAATCTACTCTCTTCTACATGCTGCAAGATGGAGGCTGCCAGAAGCGTAGTCTTCGACAGGACTAGCTATCCCCCTTTTATTCTGGCATTCTGCAGTTCAGTCCACTGATATGCCCCTTTACACATATACCCATGCATATGTAGTATAGCTCCTTGCTTGCGAGTACTTTGGATGAGTACTCACGGTTGCTTCTCTCCCTCTTTTCCCCCTTTCCTTTCTATCTGGTTGTCGCAACCAGATGTTGGAGTCCAGGAGTCAGACGCCACCGTCGACGACGACACTTACGACACTGGAGGTGCCTACTACTACGTGCAGCCCGCTGACGACGATCAGGAGTAGTTAGGAGGATCCCAGGCAGGAGGCCTGCGCCTCGTTCGATCTGTATCCCAGTTTGTGCTAGCCTTCTTAAGGCAAACTTGTTTAACTTATGTCTGTACTCAGATATTG
>NW_025248537.1:0-2317 GCF_018294505.1 Triticum aestivum | reverse complement strand
CCCGGCACACGTGTCCGGGGTGTGCCCCCCTCACGGACGGCGCTGCCGCCGGCACCTGGAGGGGGGAAACGGACGCGTGGGGTCTACACGGAGGGGATCTTGCTGTGGGTCTGCCCCGGATGTTGCTCCAAAGTGTTCCTATGGGCTGACCTAACACAACCGGGTGGGGAGGTCCACTGGTCCAAGCCCGTCCGTGCAAAGTCAAAGGGGTAGATCCTGTGGTCAAACGCTACAGGGTTAGGCGGGACGAGGGCACTGGGGGGTAGCAATGCCACCGAAGCGTCGCACCGGGCCCTCATACATGCGGGGTGGTGTGGTGGCATGTCCGAAGAGGCGGGACGCGTCTCCGGGGCGTGGCCCCCCTCACGGACGGCGATGACACGGTAGTAGACGTTCTGCGGTAACGATGCGGCGTCAATATTACTAAATACTCGGAGCGCGATAAAATCATGATTTTTTTTGCACGCCGTGGGCACATGTGCTATAGGAACGATGGTATTTTTTCATAATTTTTGATGATGGAGAAGTATCCAAAAAATTCCCTCTACGCGGATTGCCCTTCGCGCGTCTACGGCTGTGGCCGGCGACCTCCGGGGGCTAGCATGCCGCCAAATCTTGCGCCGGCGGCCTCTCACAAGTCTGGAAGTGTTGTCGCGGTTGCAAACGCCCGGCACGCGTGTCCGGGGTGTGCCCCCCTCACGGACGGCGCTGCCGCCGGCACCTGGAGGGGGGAAACGAACGCGTGGGGTCTACACGGAGGGGATCTTGCTGTGGGTCTTCCCCGGATGTTGCTCCAATGTGTTATTATGGGCTGACCTAACACAACCGGGTGGGGAGGTCCACTGGTCAAAGCCCGTCCGTGCAAACTCAAAGGGGTAGATCTTGTGGTCAAACGCTACAGGGTTAGGCGGGACGAGGGCACTAGGGGGGGGGGGTAGCAATGCCACCGGAGCGTCGCACCGGGCCCTCATACATGCGGGGTGGTGTGGTGGCATGTCCGAAGAGGCGGGACGTGTCTCCGGGGCGTGGCCCCCCTCACGGACGGCAATGACACGGTAGTAGTCGTTCTGCGGTAACGATGCGGCATCAATATTACTAAATACTCGGAGCGCGATAAAATCATGATTTTTTTTGCACGCCGTGGGCACATGTGCTATAGGAACGATGGTATTTTTTCATAATTTTTGATGATGGACAAGTATCCGAAAAATTCCCTCTACGCGGATTGCCCTTCGCGCGTCTACGGCTGTGGCCGGCGGCCTCCGGGGGCTAGCATGCCGCCAAATCTTACGCCGGCGGCCTCTCACAAGTCTGGAAGTGTTGTCGCGGTTGCAAACGCCCGGCACGCGTGTCCGGGGTGTGCCCCCCTCACGAACGGCGCTGCCGCCGGCACCTGGAGTGGGGAAACGGACGCGTGGGGTCTACACGGAGGGGATCTTGCTGTGGGTCTTCCCCGGATGTTGCTCCAAAGTGTTCCTATGGGCTGACCTAACACAACCGGGTGGGGAGGTCCATTGGTCAAAGCCCGTCCGTGCAAAGTCAAAGGGGTAGATCCCGTGGTCAAATGCTACACGGTTAGGTGGGACGGGGGCACTGGGGGGTAGCAATGCCACCGGAGCGTCGCACCGGGCCCTCATACATGCGGGGTGGTGTGGTGGCATGTCCGAAGAGGCGGGACGCGTCTCCGGGGCGTGGCCCCCCTCACGGACGGCGATGACACGGTAGTAGACGTTCTGTGGTAACGATGCGGCGTCAATATTACTAAATACTCGGGGCGCGATAAAATCATGATTTTTTTGCACGACATGGGCACATGTGCTATAGGAACGATGGTATTTTTTCATAATTTTTGGTGATGGAGAAGTATCCGAAAAATTTCATCTACGCGGATTGCCCTTTGCGCGTCTACGGCTGTGGCCGGCGGCCTCCGGGGGCTAGCATGCCGCCAAATCTTGCGCCGGCGGCCTCTCACAAGTCTGGAAGTGTTGTCGCGGTTGCAAACGCCCGGCACGCGTGTTCGGGGTGTGCCCCCCTCACGAACGGCGCTGCCACCGGCACCTTGAGGGGGGAAACGGACGTGTGGGGTCTACACGGAGGGGATCTTGCTGTGGGTCTTCCCCGGATGTTGCTCCAATGTGTTCTTATGGGCTGACCTAACACAACCAGGTGGGGAGGTCCACTGGTCAAAGCCCGTCCGTGCAAAGTCAAAGGGGTAGATCCCGTGGTCAAACACTACAGGGTTAGGCGGGACGGGGGCACTGGGGGGTAGCAATGCCACCGGAGCGTCGCACCGGCCCCTCATACATGCGGAGTGGTG
>NW_025248536.1:0-2317 GCF_018294505.1 Triticum aestivum | reverse complement strand
GCGCCATTACTATTTCAACTAGTAATGGCGCACCACTCCCACGGAGCGCCATTAGTAATTATGTTTCAAATTTTTTTCAATTTTTTTTTATTTTTAGTTTTTAAACTACTAATGGCGCACCGTGGGAGGGGTGCGCCATTACTAGTTGAACTAGTAATGGCGCACCATCCCACGGTGCGCCATTAGTAATTTGGCCCAAACATTCCCCCGAATGCACCCCCCTTGGACCGCCTTTACAGTTTGAAAAAAAATAAAAGAAAATGATAGAAATGTCAAAAAAATAAAATAAAATAAGATTCCCATGTGATATGTGGTCTAGTTGTTAGCAAAAATTACAAACATGAATTTTCGACTTTTTAGCAAAATCTCTCGAGAATTTTTAAAAATGGGCATAACTTTTGCATCCGAACTCGGATGAAAAAGTATTTTATATGAAAAATCATCTACTCGAAAAGTTACATCCGAATTTATGCTGCCACTGAACCTTCAGGAAATTGGCCTCTGCAACTAACACGTGCAAATATATTAGCTACATGCTACTACACACCGTCTCCTCAAGTAGTTGTAATTTTTCGGTCAGTTTTCACTTGTTTCCATGTCTGTGGGACTCAATACTTCGCCACATGAACCGTACCAATAAGGAGACACATTTGACTGTTCCTCCCGATATGGCGCACACGTCCCTAGGTTGAAAAAGTCATAAGTTTTTAATTGCAAAATACAATCTTTTAGTGAATTTCCCAATATGTGGAGGTATCAACCTTAGGGGCCTGTTCGGTACTTCTCCATGGCCTCAAAATCCTGAACTCCACCACCAGCTTCCCATCGCCAGCTTCTCACGAGAGCGCTGCGATCGAGCGATCCATTCGGCAGCACAACTTCTTTCTCGCTAGCATTGGCCTGGGCCAGCGGCCCATATGGGCCGGATATGGCCCGACTAGAGAGAAAATCAGTAGGTGCTCGCTGTATGTATCGCACGTGAAATAAGGCTCGAACCGGTACGTTCACATGGCGGTGGCATCAACAGGTAATTTTTACCAAACTCCAACTCCTGAAGAACCTGGGTGCCCGGAATGACCAGCTCCGCGACTCCACAAAAAATGCACTGCGCTCCGCGCCGGCTTCTGTAGCTGAACTCTAGGAATTGACACGTTCGGTTGGACTCCACGCGCGGATTCGAGGATTTGAGAAGCCAGACCACTACCGAACACACCCTAGGTTTTACTATCAATGGACTACCATGCCATATGATTCCACACCATCGGTCAAATTACAAATGACGGCATCGGCACCATACCAAATGTAAAACTTTTCGCAGCCAATGGTTGCCTTCAACAAGGAGGGTACCGGATGTTATATCTACGTCATAGGTATTTTGCATTTTGAGAAGGGGCTTGGTTCCTCAACACTAATGGGGTACATTGCTATCCACAATATGCGATCGGTATCAATTGATAAATTTGTCGTTACAATCCATTGGTTTAACATTTCTATCGTCATAGTAAATTCTGATTACATGCATGCATCATTTTGTAAAAAAATTCCATCTATTAGTCGATGGCATGGCAACTGAATGACGTAACTTGATTACGGAGGCTTCATAAGAACGAATATCACTCGCTTGTCCGTGTTCCTAATAAATTGGAAAGGATAGAGTACGTCATAAATAAAATGAGGGATGGGCGTACTGAAACTGTACTCGTCTCAACTACTTAATTAATTGGTAAATTTTGGTTTGTGTCATTATCGAATTAAGACTTTCGAAGGCTGCCACTGAAACTTCATTAAATTGGCCTCTGCAACTAGCAGCTGGGAAGTTATTCGCCACATGCTGCTAGACACTTTCTTCCCAAGCATCGGTCTTGTTGTCATCAGCTTTCGGTTGTTCCGCGATTGTCGGACCTACAACTTCGCCACATCGACCGCACCAACGAGTGGTCAAAGAGCCCACCAAAAAAAGAGAAAGAAAAATAATAAAAGAGAGAGAAGGAGAGAGAGGAGGCACACTAATATGCTTTATAGACACTTATACTTCAAAGTAGCACCATGTATTTCATAGATAGAGTTTTTATATTATCCATTTCATATGCTACACTACTACAAAAACAGCTATCGCTAATATGGACACTAATGGCGCACTGTACATGTGGTGCACCATTACTAAATACTAATGGCGCACCATGTGTTGGTGCGCCATTAGTGTGAAAATACAAATGGCGCACCACATCCATGGTGTGCCATTAGTAATTTTTTCAAAACTACTAATGGCGCACCGTGGGATGGTGTGCCATTACTATTTCAACTAGTAATGGCGCAC
>NW_025248535.1:0-2317 GCF_018294505.1 Triticum aestivum | reverse complement strand
AAACTAGTTGAACTAGTTGAATTAATAGAACTAATGTATTTTTAGTAAGATAATTAATATAACTAGTTGAACTACTTTATTTTTAGAAAGAACTATTTTTTCTATTTATAGTAAGTTTATATTTAGTAAGAACTATTTGAATTAATAGAACTAGTTGAACATGTCATATTTGTTGTTCTTTTTTAGTTAAACAATTATTCGGGATGTATTAGTGATAACTTATAGGGTTTTGCTTTTGCAAAAATCAAGGAGCCCCTCCATCATCCCCGCCATCGTCCCCGTCACCGACCCCCTCCGACCTCGAGGTGAGACCAGCCAAATCTCCATGTATATCTTGTGTTGCTCAAATAGGATATGTGGTTGCCCAAGTGGCCAATCATGTTTAGGCCGATTGGCCTATGTTTTGCCGGAGTGTTGATTAATTTCCGTTCCAGCAAATTTCAGGCGCTCGATATGTCCTTTTTTTACCAAAGGTCATGCCGGATTTTTCCGTGAATTCTGGCATGACTTGTGCTAGAATATGTAGGAAATATCGATTGGCCTGGATTTTCTCAAAAAATAATGATCTAATTTAGGTTTTGTAGTACATATATTTAATTGTACAAGTTTAATCTTTGAATTATGAATGTAGGAAATGTCGTACTCGGACGACGACAGTCTCCCGGGGGAGTGCAGCTGGTGCCACGATGATTGAGGTATGTGCGACAGGTTCGTTGAGCTGGACGAAGATCGGTGCTTCAGCATTAAGCTCGAGGAGACCTTGGATGTTGAAACGGTACGCACCAACAACAAGTGTTTTTTTCGTAATTAAGCATGACTTCAACTATTTCAACGTCTAATGTTCATCTTTCACAATTCGAATAGCTTATCCCATGTCATGCAAGACGTTATGTCTTGGAGAGAATGGGTTTTGAAGACCATGAAAATTTTTAAACAAAGAAAATATACCTAAGGACCCATCATGATATGGATTTTGAAGTAAATCTGTACAATTCTCAGAGCGTAACCCATTTTGGTTGCCAAAATTGGGAAGCACTTTGCAAAATGTATGGTTTTTATGAGGGTATGATTGTCACCATGGATCTTGGTGATCCTGACATCGAGCAAGACAATATGGACATTTTGGTCCTTGTTGATACGCTTCCGATTCTACCGGAATGTGAGTTTCTCAAACATAGTTATTAACTAATTTATATTGTTTATCTCAAAATAGTTGACAGCTTATTTCCAATGACAGCTTATTTTGATTCTTCAAAGAATGTGCGGAAGATGATAGACAAAACCCACTACACTCATGGCTCCAAATTAACTTATAAGGAGCAAAGTCATCTGATCGCTTATTGTACTTATCTTGAGAATTACAATACCTATTATCGAACTCCTCCAAATTATGGTGAATGCGTGCCACTAGTGCACGTGTTGAACCACGGTAACTTCTATGGAGATACCCTGGTAAGATTTTTTACTATTACGACATCCGTGCATCTTTTGCATACTTCTAAAACTAGTACATCATTGCTAACTACGAAGTTATTACTATGTTTTTCAACATAAAATCCCGATGGATTGTGTGCCTCATCTGATGTACCAGAATGGTCGCCTTGCAGTTCTGAACATACAGCCAGGTCAATCTAAGGAGCTCACCTGTGCATATCGGATTTCTAAAACTTGTGAACACATGCTAATCAAAGAATGGAAAAAATGTTTGCACATTCGCAAGGAGGTTCTTGGAAGTAACATTAAGCGAAAGGCAAGAATTGGGGACAGGATAATCTCCATTCTCCATAATGGAGAGTCAGAGGCTAGCTTGTTTTTTGCTATTTTACCTTAGAGAATATAGTAGGTCCTAAGAGAATGTAGTAGGTCCTATGAGGTACAATATGTTTATTATGTGGTACAATGTGTTAGAGTTCATGATTAGGAGTACTTGTGATTACAACTAGTGACCAATTTGCTATGTGATGTCTCATTGATGAAAATGATGACCTTGAGGAGGTGTTATATGACAATGATGTATTATGATGATAAGTTGTTAATGATATGATGATGATGATGATATTTATTATATCATTGGGTGAAAGAACCGCGGATTAGTTTCAAGTGGATGGACATCCACTTGAAACTAGTCCACGGTTCTTTCAGCCCGTGATGTAATAACTCATTATGATGTAAAAACAATCTCTAAATTCCTGTTGTATGAAAACTTGTGTAAAGGTGTATGAATACAACATGAAATAAAAAAGAAATAAAATACAAAATAATAGTAGCAGCGCGGGCAGGGAGAAGCGCTACTACTAATTACCAGTAGCGCTCCTCT
>NW_025248534.1:0-2317 GCF_018294505.1 Triticum aestivum | reverse complement strand
TTATGGGAAGGTCCTAACTAGGTCTATTGTCGTCCCTCTCGCCGGTGCCTCCAACAAGGGAAGGTTATGCGCGGGCGCTACCCTATCAGGTATGACGGCATAAGCCTTGTGTGCCTGTTGTTGAGTATGGATCCATTGTCCCCGTTTGGGACCGTTTTTGTTTTGCCACGACAATGGCCATTGGTGCCTTTGGTAGGCACGGGGCCACCCAGGACTTATCCCTGAGGGGACTTTGTCGGAGTGGCCGGGAGGGTGTCATGGCAGTAGGACGGTTTTGTCAGAAAGCCGTTGGTCCACCCGAATGGGACTGCGAGGCCATGGGTTCTGTGGTGTGGGTAAAGTGTGCTACCTCTGCAGAGTGTATATTAAATCTATTGATAGCCGCACCCGCAGATAAGGGCCCAGTTCGTAGTTGGTCACACTATGGGTCAACAGTATTAATAATAATTTGCTTAATAACAACCCTAGTTCGATGATGAGATAAGTTGGTTATGTGATCAGTGAATGATCACCGTTTGGTTACGAGGTAACCCGTTGAGCCAAGAGTGGTTCCGTTTGTGATCCGTGAATGATCACCGTGGTATCGAGGATACCGAGTTGTTGGATATTAGTGATGTTGTGCGAGAATCGTGGGTAAAGATGAAGCTCATTGTGCTCATTTAATGATTACTACGGTATTGTTTATACCAAGCTTGATTTTATCCTGAGATGATCGTGTGATGTACGAGGTTGGTAAGTGATGCATGTGATGGTTACGAGGTAACCCGAGAAGAATAATTGATGCATATAGTGTCATCATGTTACATGCTAGTATCGTCAGATTTATGTGATCATACCATGCTCATATTGTTTTAGCTGTATCATGTTCATGTTGTTCATGCCATGTTATCCTGATGATCTCATGATAATTCCTACTTAACCTGTAATTGCCATGCTCTTGTTTGTCTTGAATCCTTCTGGTTATTGTGAGCTTGCAAGTACATTCAATGTACTGACCTGGCGTGTCATGCCAGTTTGCAAGTCATGCCGGAATTGATTGCTTGTTTGCCGTGGATCCCTTGTTTGTGCGCTAGGATAAGCGTTCCAGCCAGAGTCCCTGCGGAGTGGAGTTCACCACCGTCGTCGTTGTTCCGCTGCTAGAATTATTCTATTGCATCATGTTGTTCTGCTACTTTCATGGAGCAACCATGGCAGGCGTAGTGTCGCCATGCCGATGTAACCCTTGTATCCATATAGATTGTAATAAAGAGCTAATTTGTTCTATGCTAAGCAGTGACGTAGTCCAGAAGACTTCTCCTCGATCTCTGGGCTGGAATACTGGGCGTTTCGGTTTCTCTGAGCTAGAGTGCCACAATACCACAACCACTTGACTCAACTGGGAGTTAATCTTCCTGATGATGGTGTCATTGACAAAGTTCTTCAATCACTACCACCAAGCGACAAGAGCTTCATGATGAACTATAATATGCAAGGTATGGATAAGACAATTCCCGAGCTCTTCGCAATGCTAAAGGTTGCGGAGGTAGAAATCAAGAAGGAGCATCAAGTGTTGATGGTCAACAAGACCACCAGTTTCAAGAAAAAGGGTAAAGGGAAGAAGGGGAACTTCAAGAAGAACAGCAAGCAAGTTGCTGCTCAAGTGAGGAGACCCAAGTATGGACCTAAGCCTAAGACTGAGTGCTTCTACTGCAAAGGAACTGGTCACTAGAAGCGGAACTTCCCCAAGTATTTGATATACATGTTATTGATGTGTACCTTACTAATGCTCACAGTAGCGCCTGGGTATTTGATACTAGTTCTATTGCTAATATTTGCAACTCGAAACAGGGGCTACGGATTAAGCGAAGATTGGCTAAGGATGAGGTGACGATGCACGTGGGAAATGGTTCCAAAGTCGACATGATCTCCGTCGGCACGCTACCTCTACATCTACCTTCGGGATTAGTTTTAGACCTAAATAATTGTTATTTGGTGCCGGCGTTGAGCATGAACATTATATCTAGATCTTGTTTGATGCTAGACGATTATTCATTTAAATCAGAGAATAATGGTTGCTCTATTTATATGAATAATATCTTTTATGGTCATGCACCCTTGATGAGTGGTATGTTTTTACTAAATCTTGATAGTAGTGATACACATGTTCATAGTATTGAATCCAAAAGATATAAGTTTAATAATGATAGTGCAACTTATTTGTGGCACTGCCGTTTAGGTCATATTGGTGTAAAGCGCATGAAGAAACTCCATGCAGATGGGCTTTTGGAATCACCTGATGCTTGCGAACCCTGCCTCATGAGCAAGAGGACTAAGACTC
>NW_025248533.1:0-2317 GCF_018294505.1 Triticum aestivum | reverse complement strand
GCCTTGCATAGATAGGATGCACACAACCAACACCAATGCACACACACAAAAAAGCCGACAATTAGCAAAGTCATATAAGACCAAAGTTATGTGTAGGCAAGGAAAAAAATCCAAAGTGATAAGATACGCTATCAACAAACTATAGCAATAACTATATCCGCACCAATCATCTCATGACTCCACACGAACGACGAGGTCCTTCAACAGCAATGCCTTCAAGAAGGGAGCGGCATTGACGCAGTCGCCATCACCGGATCCAAGTAACAAAGCCAGAGTCTAGGTTTTCACCCTGAAGAGTCTAGATTAAATATTTATGTCATAATTTTGTCATCACATTTGATTGATGTATGGGGTAGCTCTAAAAAAGTAGAACTTGTTTGTTTCCTAGCTTAAATTAAGCTTCTCCAAATAGCCAAATAAGAATCCGACCGATTTGTAACATGGTTGATTAATGAAAACATGTGACTTTAGCACCATTGTGTGCAATAGAATTACCGTAATAATTTTTGGGAAAGTGCTTGTTTTAATCATTGACCTATTATTCATCTTTGGATCCACCTAGAGGAGCAGATTGCGGCCTCCTAAGTAGCGGCAAGTGAAGGGGAATAAGAGCATGGCCCCATGTGATCGCTTGCAATATTCGGTGTATGTGTCTATGATGTGGTAGTGTTGAAAGGGTGTCTAGCACTAGAGGGTGCGCGCGAAACCCTGTGATGGAACTTGTTGTGATGTGTCGATGTATGTTTTTCAAGTCCATAAACTTGTGTATCGTGAATGGGGTGACGCGTGCTCGCGGGCCATGTGTAAACCCTATACCTAGTTAGTTGATTGCTTGTGACTCTATTTTGTTGTATGTTGTGATGCCTCTCTCTAAGAAAGTATTGCTGCTGGCTTGTTTACAGATTGTGCGTAAAATCACCATATGTGGATACGTTAAACATCTCTTTTCGGTTGAAATATTTAGCGTGGCCTGCTAAGAGCACGACCACACCATGGACACACCTGAGGAGGGGAAAAATAGAGGGGATGATCGGCATGGTGACATCACTTGATCACGTAGCCGACAATCCTGACCCATTTCAGGAGAGAAACTTTTGTTTGAGTGAAACTCGGGGACTGAGTTGTTCGTTCCAGAATTGACGGCCCTGCAAATTTGAGGAGCTGCATTTCCATGGGCTTTACCGTCTCTCTGTGTTGCTCGTAGGTGATGCGCTATGAGCAAGCGACAACACGCAACCAAGGGCATATCAGAGCCCATACAACAATCTTGTTGCACGGCAATCGAGTCTACCAGAAACCGGTGCTCGTTTTCGTCGACACGTGGACACAAGACCAGTAGTTCCATGAATGAGTAACTCTAGCCGGTCCCCTGAAATTATATGGAGGAGTAAAATTTCGGTTTTACTACTCTAATCGGCACCTAGCCAATCTCCTAAACCGATTAGAGGAGTAAATTTTCACTCCACCGCCTATCCAAATTCTTAATTTACTAGACCTGGAGGCGGCCAAGTAAAAGTTTTCGTCACCCAAAGGCCTCCTTGTGGCAGGTCAGCGACAAACGTGAAGCTCCCTTGTTGACGGCAGCGACCTCGGGCCTCGCTGGCAACCTCGCCGCAAAAAGTGCCTCCTCTCCCAGTGTTTGGTGCTGGTGGTGGGTTCCTGGACATGAGGAAAAGCATATGTTTCCACGGCGAGCTCCAGCGGCGGTGCGGCCTGGCAGCGATGCGTACGTCTGAGGCACCCAGCAGCTTAGCGTCGGTTGGAGCGCCGTCAATGCAGAGTGCAAGTATGTGGTCTCCGTTTACAGCCGCGGCCTTGGTAGCCGTATTCTCGCCACCGCGTCAGCGTTCCTCTACGCGCTGCTCACCGACCGGATCCTCCTTGTCGACCGGAGCAGCGGCATGGGCGAGCTGTTTCTGTGGTGTGAATGCCAGTGACTGAAATCTGCACATAAACAAGGTGCTCAATAACAAGGTGCCCACGGTGGTGACTGAGACCTATGGCAACAGTCTCAAGAACAAGGTGCCCACGGCTGTGAATGAAACATGCACGTAAGAGCACCTCAATTGGGTCAAACTCCGCCTCCAGCTCAAGCACGAGCATGAACACGACGGCGCACACGAGCACTAGCCTCGATTAGTGCAGGCAGACGTGTGATGTCCGTGTGATGTCCGAGGTGTGCAACGTCCGACTTGCTCACCAGCCTTGCCGGTGTGGTCACCATTGTCACGGAGGCGCATAGTAGATGTTCAATGAAATGTATGAACCGAACCTAAGTTTTACTCCGGCAAATTTAAGGGATCGTCTGGAAATGACC
>NW_025248532.1:0-2317 GCF_018294505.1 Triticum aestivum | reverse complement strand
GATGATGCTGTGCGGGACTCCATATCTGAATATCAGTTCTCTGATGAAGCTGACGGCAGTACCGGCATCGAGGTTCTTGATGGGTTTGGGCTCAATCCACTTGGTGAACTTGTCGACTGCTACCAGCACATGGGTGAAACCGCTTCTGCCTGTTCTCAAAGGGCCGACCATATCCAGCCCCCATACTGCAAAGGGCCAAACAAGTGGTATGGTCTTTAAAGCTGAGGCAGGCTTGTGTGACATATTGGAGTAAAATTGACATCCCTCACACTTGTCGACTATCTGCTTTGCCATTTCATTCGCTCTGGGCCAATAAAAACCAGCTCGGTATGCTTTAGCCAGGATGGTCCGAGAAGACGCATGATGGCCACAGGTCCCCGAGTGGATGTCGTTGAGAATCATTCGACCTTCCTCCGGTGTTATGCATTTCTGGCTGACTCCAGTCGCACTTTCTCTGTATAATTGACCCCTCATGACGGTGAAGGCTTTGGATCGGCGGACAATCTCCCGAGCCTCTTTCTCATTCTTGGGGAGTTCTTTTCTCAAAATATAGGCGATATAGGGTACTGTCCAATCGGGAGTGATGACCAAAACTTCCATGATCAAGTCGACCACAACTGGGACCTCGACTTCAGTCGGATCCGTGGCACTTTTGGGCTGCGGAACTTCTTCCGTGAAAGGATCTTCTTGAACCGATGGTGTGTAAACATGCTCCAAAAACACACCACTCGGAATGGCTTCCCTCTTGGAACCTATCTTCGCCAAGTCATCGGCTGCTTGATTTTTCAGTCGGGGAACGTGATGGAGCTCTAACCCTTCGAATTTCTTTTCGAGCTTCCTCACTGCATTGCAGTATCCAGTCATGGCTGGGCTTCTAACGTCCCACTCCTTCATCACCTGATTGACCACCAAATCTGAGTCGCCATAAACCAGAAGGCGCCAGAGGCCGAGTGAAATGGCCATGCGCAACCCATACAAAAGTGCTTCATATTCTGCTTCATTGTTGGAGGAATCAAAGTGGATCTGGAGCACATATCTGAGCATATCTCCTCGGGGAGAAACCAAAACTACCCCAGCACCAGATCCATTTAACATCTTACAGCCATCAAAGAACATGGTCCAATGCTCCGAGTGAACTTGAGTCGGCTGGTGCTGTTCAATCCACTCGACAAGAAAATCTGCTATAGCCTGGGACTTAATGGCTTTCTTTGCCTCAAATTTGATATCAAGGGGAAGAAGTTCAATCGCCCATTTAGCCACTCGACCAGTTGCATCCCTGTTGTGCAGAATCTCTGACAATGGAGCGTCACTGACGATTGTAATGCCATGATCGGAGAAATAATGGGCAACCTTCTTCATGGTCATGTAGATCCCATATACGAGCTTCTCATAATGAGGATATCTTTGCTTCGATGGGGTCAAAACTTCAGAAAGATATTACACTGGGCGCTGAACTTTGAAGGTTTTACCTTCTTCTTCCCGCTCGACCGTAAGTACTATACTGACGACTTGTCCTGTGGCTGCAATGTAAAGCAACAGAGGCTCTTTGCTGATTGGAGCAGCAAGCACCGGCTGGGTGGAGAGCAGAGCTTTTAGCTCGGCAAACACTGCATCAGCTTCTGGAGTCCACTCGAACTTGTCTGCCTTCTTCATCAGCCGGTAAAGAGGCAACGCCTTTTCACCGAGGCGAGAGATGAATCGACTTAACACGGCAAGCATCCAGTAAGCTTCTAGACATCGTGCACACGCATAGGGCGTTTCATTCGGAGTATGGTGCTAACTTTTTCTGGATTAGCATCGATTCCTCGCTCTGAAACGAGAAAACTGAGTAACTTTCCGCCAGGTACTCCGAATGTGCACTTCGATGGATTGAGCTTGATATCATACCTTCTGAGATTGGCAAATGTTTCAGCTAGGTCAGTCAATAGGTCAGAACCCTTTCGCGACTTGACCACGATATCATCCATGTACGCTTCCACATTCCGACTGATTTGAGTGAGTAAACACTTTTGAATCATTCTCATGAACGTGGCTCCGGCATTCTTGAGGCCAAATGGCATGGTGATATAGCAGAAGCACCCGAATGGAGTGATGAAAGCTATTTTGATTTCGTCAGGTCCATACAGACGGATCTGATGATACCTAGAATAAGCGTCTAAAAAAGACAATCTCTCGCACCCTGCGGTCGACTCGACAATTTGGTCGATGCGAGGGAGAGGAAAATGATCTTTTGGGCAGGCCCGATTGATATGTTTGAAATCAATGCACATGCGAAGTGAGTTGTCCTTCTTGGGAACCATGACGACATTGGCAAGCC
>NW_025248531.1:0-2317 GCF_018294505.1 Triticum aestivum | reverse complement strand
CTTGATCTTCGCCTTCTTTATCACTTTGAACATCATAACATATGTTCCGTTCCGATGCATGCATTGGCAACTTTCTAGTATGTTGTTACCATGTCGAAAGCATTGCTGATAAGCTCAAACTGTTTTCTTCGGGGTGAAAACCTAGATTCTGGCCTTGGTTTGTTGGATCCAATGATGATGGCGCTTGAGCGTGTTTCCTTCGTGAAGGCTCGGTGTCACGAGATAGTTGATGCAGATATGGTCACTGCTTTAGTTTTCTGATCATGAATCTGATCGCTTTGGGTTTTCTTTTCTTTTTTTCTTTGCTTACATATAGCTTTGGTATTGTGTCCTCTCGGTGTCCACCTTAGGCCCGCGCGTCAGTCGCCCAACCAGCGTGCATATTTCCCATTTAATCCATGTGTGTGAAAGGGCCCCACAAGTCTTCCGCCCAGTCACCTCCACCCTAGTCCTTTTTAATGCCACACGTGTGGGTGGAGGGGCCGTCCAGTCTAGTTCCCGGTCTTCTTCTTCTCCCTCTGCCCCCCAGACGTCCTACAAATCCTAGCCACCGCTGCCCACCACTGCCCCGCCGACCAAAATGACGTGGAAGTGGATACCGTGGAAGTCCGGTAAGCACGGACACAAGGCCGACTCATCCTCTAGGTCCTCTGGGCCACCCCACCGCTCGACAAGTTTCGCCCTGACATCGCCTTCTGCCCATTGGCAGTGTATCTACATCGGCATCAAACAATGCTAGCAGTACTGGGATGAGGCCACCCTGCTGTTGTGGACTAACGTCCACCTGCCAGATGGCTGACACGTCAACCCGGAGAGAGTGCAGTGTCTCCCCTTCCGGCCATCAGCCGCGCGCGTCTGCTGGAGATACACCAACGCTGAACTCCGTCACGTCGCCATATGCGGGGCCGGTCGTTCTTCGCCGCTCAGGTGCGTGTGCCCTCTGTTAGGATTAATCTTGACATGTGTTACACGTCAAGTGTGCATGATGGATGTGTTGCATGTCATGTTAGTACTAGTAGTGATAGATGCGTTTGGCTGGGTCGTGTGGCATGGCCGTTGAGAAGAGGTTGCATGCAAGTGTTAGTTAGCTAGCTATGGGTGAGTTTGTTAGCTGCATAGTTGATGGCCTAGTCTTTGGGACATATATAGGAGAGAATCTAGGAAACACGTTAGATGCATGCAAGTAGTTGGCTAGTATTGTGCGTGTGTTAGTGGGGCTAGTGGACGAGCATGGTGGCTGGGCTATTTTTTTTTTTTGCGGAAAAATTGGAGAGCTTTATTTCATGAAAGCACAATCGGTGCAGTCAGCCAAAAGGCTAGTCACCAAGAAGCTAGGGGTTTCATCGAGCCAGCTTTCCGTCACATTCAGTGTGCAAGCACGCTTCGCACACAGATGCGCCGGAATGTTTGCCGTTCGATTTACATGAAAGATGTCAAACGAAGAAAAAGAGGTACAGAGCTCTCCTATTTCTAAAAGTAAAGGAGGCACAATCGAATGAGAATTGTGGCGAGATTGCCAGTACTTCACCAGCTCCAAACAGTCGACTTCCATGATCACATGTTGGAATCCTCGAAGTCGAGCAAAGAGGACTCCATCTCGTAGTGACAGACACTCCATCATCAAGGGATCCGAGACTCCCGTGTATGGTTTGCACCATGAACCCAGGAGTGCTGAGGAAGATCGGGCCACTCCTCCAGCACCGCCCCGGCCTTCATCAATCTGCAAAGCACCGTCTGTATTGATCTTGACCGACCCCTCCTCCGGGGGACGCCAACCATAACCCGGTAGAACCAGGGTTTCCTTGCGTGGTAACTGAAGGAGGGAAATAGCCTCCTTAATGTGTCTGATAGTTGCTGTGGGATCTCTTCCTCCATCACCATGTTTGATTCGATTTCTAGAGTGCCAAATAGACCACATAATAGTGGTGATCTTTGCACGTTCATCGATAGTGAACTGAGGATCACAGGTTATGTCTCGAGCCCATGTAACCGAGTGGAGAGGTGGAAGACGGAGACCAAGCCATGTCCACGCCTCCTCCCAGAAGCTCTGTGCATGTATACAGTGTATTAGTGCATGCTTCAAATCCTCATCCATAGAGCGACAAACACTGCATTGCCGAGCATCTGCAATGTGACTATAGTTAAGAGTAGTTTCATCTGGAAGAATGCCATGTAACACTCTCCACCAGAACACTCTCACTTTTGGGATAACATTTAACTTCCATAAGGCTTTCCACAACTGTTGATCGTCCGATGAAGCTTCGGTAGCCGTCCCTTCCTCTAGAGCCAAACGCTCGTTATGAGTCACCAGAGCACG
>NW_025248530.1:0-2317 GCF_018294505.1 Triticum aestivum | reverse complement strand
AGAGATCTGTAAGTTCTATTTTCACTATGATGGGACTATTTTCAAAAAAATCTCTTTCAGATTTTCATCTTCTGTCATTTGTTCCAAAATCCTATCAATAGAAATAAATTCTGATGAAGGGTTGCACTCCGCAGGCTGTGGTTCACTTGAAAAGAAATTTTTTGACATTTGCTCCTTCTTAGCTTGTATATCATATTTACCCTTCTCTTGTGTTCCTTCTGTGATTAGATTGTATGTATGGACAATCTTTTGCTGACCAATTCGATATGCACATCCAATCGCCTGCCTTTGGATAGAAGGGTTCCACACAACATCGAGGAGCACCACACGCGACGCTCCAAATGATATAAAAGGATAAATACCAGAAACAAATATGGAAATTGCAACAACCTCATCTTAGAAGCTTCCACTTACCAGAGATCTATAAGTTCTATTATCACTACGATGGGACTATTTTCACCAAAATCTCTTTCAAGTTTTCATCTTCTGTCATTTGTCGCAAAATCCCGTCATTGGAAATAAATTGTGATGAAGGGTTCACTCCGCGGGCTGTGGCTCACTTGAAAACAACAATTTGGACATTTGCTGCTTCTTAGCTTGTATATCATATTTGCCCTTCTCTTGTATTCCTTCTGTGATTAGATTGTATGTATGGACAATCTTTTGCTGACCAATTCAATATGCACATCCAATCGTCTGGCTTTTGACAGTAGGGTTCCACACAACATGAATCGAGGAGCACCACACGCGACGTTCCAAAGAGGGTGATACCTTCTCCATGCACCTTGGTAGATGCAAGCATCACCTTGACCTCGCTCTTCAAATCATTGAAGTCCACCATCAAGGCCATGCGAGTTTTAACAGAGACATTTCCACTCATATAGAGGAGCCCGTTGCGTTTAGTCCAGTTGAACTGTTTCCTCGGCTGTTCCATGATGAAGTCCAATGGTTCAAGAAACTGGCTAAACACACGCACTCACTCTTTTAAAGCTTACCTACTAGAATTTTCGACTTTGCCGAGTGTTAGGCTCTTTACCGAGTGCAATATGTTAGGCAGTCAACAATAGTATCTTTGCCAAGTTCCTACCAATGAAGTACTCGACGGAAATTAAAACTCGACAAACAGGTACTTTGCTGAGTATCGTCAATGAAACGCTCGGTAAAACAACAAATCACGGCAACCAGGGTGTTTCCGAGTGCTAAAGTCGGAAAAGGGGGTCTTAGCTACAATGCATTGTTTTGGCTGCAACAGTTGGATGCGACCTCTGATGAAGATGCTTCAAATATCAAAGTTGTTCATTTTGATGAGACTGATAATTCTATGTTGACAAGTTTTACATTTGAGGCCATATTATTTACACTTTTTTCAAGAAAAAAATGGTCTCAAATAACAAACGCAATGATCATATTCATTCCATACTTTTGTCGAGTTTTTTTGCCCTTTGCCGAGTTTTTTAGGCACTAGGTAAAGGCGCCTGTTCCGGTAGTGCTTGCCATAGACGTACGACCTCATAAACAAATATTGTCTTAACTCCTTCAGTTGGCATCTGTCATAATCTCTCCAACAGAAGCTCTTCCACGATAGATGTTACTTCTTTTGGCAACTTTTCCATGCCAGCGACAAGGGGCTGATTTACGGATGCAAGAGACATGTTGTATTCTAAATCAAATCTGCTGCACTTATTGACGATGTCCTAGACTAGGGGTACTCACCACATCATCTCCCGGCCAGTAGGTCGGGCCAAGCACCCCCGTGGCCGTTTACTAATGGGCCACTTCGGGCAGCACATGACATATACGAGGAATATTCCACAAGACTTGGCGATCAAGACAAGGACTCCTCTCCACCAACATACCCGTCTAGGACTCTTGTTCGACTAGGCCTCCGGTAAATTCTATAAGCCGAGGCCAGTCTAGTCGATACACAACATCTCATATGTATCATCATCATCATTATCATCATCATCATTACCCCAAGGGTGTAGACCACAACTTACGATCTCGAGGTAGATCAACTCTGTTCTTTGATACACCCATAATATAAGCAAGAGCAGGACATAAGGTTTTACCTCCGCAAAGAGGGACCGAACTTGGATAAAAACAACATGTCCCTTATCTCTTGTTACCCATAAATGAGATCTCACAGCTCAGCCCCCTACCCGAGGTCTACCAATTTTGACACCGACATTGTTTCTTTCATTGAGAGTTCTGTTGTGTGATCGAAAGAAGGATCAACAGGACCATCGACCAACGACTTAGATCTTCATGCGCGACTTCCGTGCCCGAATCTCTAGTTAGTGGATCATACCTCCTCCAT
>NW_025248529.1:0-2317 GCF_018294505.1 Triticum aestivum | reverse complement strand
TCGGTCCTCTCGTACGGTAACTTCTCTAGAGGCTTGAGAGAAGGACCGTATCTGTATTGCCTCCCGCCTCTGGCTGTACAGCTAGACGCCGGAGCAGACGGAGCGGCTGCAGTGTCTGTCTTCTTTCGTGCTTGCTTACGAGGCGGAGGAGAAGGACTACGATGCGCCAGAGCAGCTGGGGCGGCGACGGTTCT
The DNA here is from genome assembly GCF_018294505.1 of Triticum aestivum. Taxonomy (NCBI): domain Eukaryota; kingdom Viridiplantae; phylum Streptophyta; class Magnoliopsida; order Poales; family Poaceae; genus Triticum; species Triticum aestivum. Next base: position 2,123 of record NW_025248529.1, on the reverse strand, counting down.
CTTCCGCCCTTGCTTGCGAGGCGGAGAAGGAGGAGGCTGCTGGCTGCCCGGGCGCGCCGGCGCAGGCGGAGAAGGAGGCGGAGTGCCGCCACGCGCCGGAGAAGGAGGCCCAGTGCCCTGATCGTCACTCGCCGGAGGAGGAGGCGGAGTGCCCTGACTCGCCGGAGGAGGAGGAGGAGGCGGAGGCATCCAGTTCAGAAGGTTGATGAGCTCCTTCCGCCATAGGCATGGAGTCTTTAGAGCAGAACCCAGCCTAGTCTCCCCTTCACCGGTAGGGTAGTCAAGCTAGAGGTCCTCAAATCCCTCCATTATTTCATCCACCGTCACCCTAGCATAATCCTTCTGGAATCAGCCGACAGTGAAAAGTTGCACCGTGTTAAGTAGGATAAACAGAGCCAACAACCGCCTTGACCTTCAAATTCATCCATCGCATCATAATGTGGCAATTTTGAGACTCCGTGATAGCATCCACGGGATAGCTGGCAAGAGCCATCAAGACATGCTCCGGCTAAAGCAGCTCGGTGAAAGCCATGCTACTTCTCCGCTGAGATGGCGGGGTAGCTTCAGGGGAAGCTTCGGTAGGTCGTTTGCTGCGATCTGCTTCTCGTTCCTCTAGCCCCATTACCCTTTCGTGCAGCGCCTGCAGTTGGCTCTGCTCCAGTTTCTTCCTCCTCTCCTGGGTTTTGTAACCCCTGCGTCCGGAAAACAAACCTTCCACGGAATGGAGCCTGGCGTGCCTCGTGTCCATCCAGGATGCTCAGGATTCCCAAGGGCCATTGTGAGCTCGTCCTTCTCCCTGTCTGGAACGAACGTCCCTTGCTGTGCTGCATCAATATAGTGCCGAAGCCTCTTGACTGGTATTTTGAGTTGCTCATCCGTCCAATGGCACTTCCCTGATACAGGGTCCAAGGTCCCGCCAGCCCCGAAGAACCAAGTCCGGCAACGGTCTGGCCAGTTCATTATCTCTGGTTCGATCCCTTTATCAAGCAGATCATTCTCAGCCTTGGACCACTTAGGCCGGGCTTTGAGGTAGCCACCTGACCCTGTGCGATGGTGAAACTGCTTCTTCGCAGCATTTTGCTTGTTTGTCGCCGACATCTTCTTACTCTTTTCCGATGTCTTGTGGGCCACAAATGCGGGCCAGTGATCTTTGATCTTCTCATATTTGCCGATGAATTCTGGTGTCTCTTCTTTGTCAACAAACTTGTTCAGCTCTTTCCTCCACCTCCTGAATAGGCTTGCCATCTTCTTAAGAGCACAAGACTTGATTAATTGCTCTTTAACTGGCTTCTCCGGATCCTCCTCTGGCGGTAGGGTGAAATTTGCCTTCAACTCAGTCCAAAGATCATCTTTCTGCATATCATTGACATAAGACACCTCAGGGTCTTCCTCCTTAGGCTTATACTATTATTGGATGCTGATCGAGATCTTGTCCCTAACAAGAACCCCGCACTGAGCAGAAAATGCGTTCTTTGTCCGGATGGGTTCAATCGGTTCGCCGTCGGGCGCGATTGCTGTGTTCTCAAACCTTTCATCCGAGCTCAACTTTTTCTTCGGGCCTCGTCTCCTTACCGAAGTTGTGCTTGATCCGTAGGGCTAGAAAAAGGAAGAAAGACGAGAGTTAATTAATATGTGTACATATACCAAAACAGTGAATGCATCAATTAACTAGTCAGCACGGGCTTAACAAATATATATATATACCTGGCTGGACTCGGTTCAGTCACCGGAGCAGTCAGCACGGTCTCCTTCTTGTACCTCCATTGGGCCACCGGAGCCATCATGAACATAGCCCTCTTCTTGTACCGACATTAATGGGCCGGAGCCATCATGAACATAGCCCTCTTCTTCACCCGGTCCTTCCTGACCATCGGTGTCGTTGAGAAACGACGCAATGACATCACTTCCTTGTGCGATTATCTCCACCAACATCGCTTATGTTGCTTCGTCTCGGGAGTGCTCCATAGTTTCTGCAAATATTTACAACATGTCAATTATCATTCAAACATGGTACAGATGGATACATATTAGTGGCAAATGTAGAACTAGCTAGCTAATCACAATAAGGAATCATGTTAGTGGCCTCGACGATGCTTCTCTAGGGTTTGGGGTGGCCTAGACAA
>NW_025248528.1:0-2317 GCF_018294505.1 Triticum aestivum | reverse complement strand
TTCAAAATGTTTCCTGGCAGATTGTTTACTTGTTATTCAATTTAGCCAAGGTTGTTGTAGTTGATCCTTGCATGCTATGGACTTGTTCTTGACTTGGTTTGTTTCACAAACTTGTCTTCTTGACGATGCTATGTTATCTTGTCATGCAATGACTTGTGATGAGTGAATCGAGCTTGTTAAGTAAGGTACATGATGTTGCTGTTTTGATAGGCTGAATCTGTAATTTCCTGATGCCATGTAAACATGTTGCTACTAATCATTCTATGCATAATCTGGAGATGTTCTATAAACATGTTTTGATCTACATGTCATCCTATATCCATCCTTGCCCCTGGTTGCATTTATAGCTTGCTGTAGATTGTTCATATCTTGCTCCAAAGTTGCTTCATAATGTTGCTGTCAGCCTGTTAACATTAAGTTCAGTTGTTACCATGGTTGTTCCTAGTGTTCCATGCACCCTATGACCTTGATATTGCCATGCTTAGCTTCACAAATATGTCTTCTTACTGTCGGTTGCCTTGCGATGCTATTTATTGCTCTGTGGTGAGTGATACAAGATCATCTACATGCCTTCATAATTCTGTTTCTGCCATGTTTGAATCTGTATTATAACTTGCTATGTTTACGTGGGTGCCATCATATTTTCTGATCCTTTTTGGCTTATGGTCAGTAAGGGACTTTTGATCTATGCATTTAGTAGATTCATGCCATGCCTTTGTTTGCCATGATAAATTCCTGTAACATGTTGTTTGATAGCTCTAAACATTGCATCGTGATGTTATTTTCTGCAAAGTCTGAAATTGTTATAACTTGCAATCTTACCATGTGTGTTTGAGCATGTTCTAGTGATTTCTGGAGATAGCTCAGTGTTCATGTTTTGTTGTGCTTTACCTGTACATAATGTCCATGACTTTTGTTTTCATATTGTGGTGCTGTAGCATGTTGTTTCGATGCTTGCAATATGCCTAGTTGCTGTTTTGGACAGCTTGTCCTTATAACTTGTATAGAGTGCATGTGTTGAACCGTTGCTCCGTTTTGAGTGTGCTCTATATGAAACTTGCTTAGCATTGCATGTAGTTGCATATTATCATGTTGCATCCATGTTTTGAGGTGTTTGCTTGATGTTTGGGTGCATTTTGCATCAATGCCATGTTTAACTTGTTTTGCTCATATCTTCTAGGCCGTAGCTCCGAATTAAATGAATTTTATATGTAACTTGACTAGAATCTCATGTAGATCATCCTTGTGCATCTTAACTTGCTGTTTAACAACTTGAACATAAGGTTTACTCAGATCTGGACCAACTTCAAAATATACATATGAGGACTTACCGGAATTGTTATATGTTGTTCCCGACCTCATTTAAACTTGCCTTGATGTGTTGCTCTTGTTTGCATCATCTTTTGCCATGAGTAGCTTCATGTAGGTTTGTCATGCATCATACTTGTTTGTGCATCATGTCATGTTCATGTGTGGTGTGTTTACCATGTTGTGTGCTTCTTCTTGATAGTTCCTGTTTTGTTGCGATTGTGAGGACTCGTTCGTCTACGCTTGGTTCGGCTTCATCCATTCGTCTTCTTCATGGACTCGTTCTTCTTCCTTGTGGGATTTCAGGCAAGATGACCGCTACCCTGGATCTCACTACTATCATTGCTATGCTAGTTGCTTCGTTCTATCGCTATGCTGCGTTACCTATCTTTTGCTCATCAAGACATCCCAAATTGCCATGAACCTCTAACCTTTGATACCTTTCCTATGCAAACCATTGCTTGGCTATGTTACCGCTTTGCTCAGCCCTCTTATAGCGTTGCTAGTTGCAAGTGAAGTTGAAGATTTCTCCATGGTGGACAGGATTTTGGTTGGGATATCACAATATCTCTTATATTATTAATGCATCTATATACTTGGTAAAGGGTGGAAGACTCGGCCTTTTGCCTGGTGTTTTGTTCCACCCTTGCCGCCCTAGTTTCCATCATACCGGTGTTATGTTCCCGGATTTTGCGTTCCTTACGCGGTCAGGTGATTTATGGGACCCCCTTGACAGTTCGCTTTGAATAAAACTCCTCCAGCAAGGCCCAACCTTGGTTTTACATTTGCCTCACCTAGCCCTTTTTCCCTTGGGAGTCGCGCTCTCGAGGGTCATCTTTATATTATCCCCCCCGGGCCAGTGCTCGTTGTGAGTGTTGGTCCAACCTGTCAGCCGCCGGTGGCCACCAGGGGCAACTCTGGGCTGGCCTACAGGATGTTTGGACAATCCGGTGTGCCCTGAGAACAAGATATGTGCAGCTCCTATCGGGATTTGTCGGCACATCCGGGC
>NW_025248527.1:0-2318 GCF_018294505.1 Triticum aestivum | reverse complement strand
GAAAAGAGCCAGAAAAAGGAAAAGAGAAAGGGCACTGTGCCTGCTGGGCCAAAACAGCTGCAGTGCAGCAGGCCCAGGGGGGAGAGGCCCAGGCAAGCTGGGGTGGCGTGCTCGCCATATTTTCAAACCTGATAGGCGGGGACAAGCGTCAAAGAAAGAGAGTAGGGGCGGGGGAGAGGAAAGGATGATAGGTGGGCTCCACCTGTCATCTCTAACCTCGCGGCAGAGGGGTCGGCGAGTTGACCGGCGAGGCTACAGGGCACGGCAGGTTGAGCGGGTGGCACCGTTGAACTCAGGGGGATGTCGTTGTTCTGTGGGTGGTGGAGGTGGTCACCGGAGCAGCCTGGTTCGCCAGTGACGAGGTCACGCGGCGGAGGTGCTTCGGGTGTCGGTGGTTCCGGCCGTTTCCGGCTGCAAAAAGAGCGGGGAAGAGAGGGGAAACTGTCAGTGATGCTGTGTAGTTCCAGATCGAGAGAGAATGGGGGCGGACGAGGCCTTTACCGCGTGGGCACCGATGACCCAAGGCGGCGGAGCTCGATGTCGATCTCGAGGTCGGGCTTCTCTAGGGTCGAATGGGTGGAGCGGGAGGTAGATTGGGAGTGCGGGAGAGCGACAGGAAGCGAGAGAGGGGCTCGGGGTCGCCTTATATAGGCTGGCCGAGGTCCACCATAGGCGCGGCCTACGGGCGGCCGTGGGATCGGTTTGGGTGACCGTTAGAGAGGGAATGGAGGGCTCAGGGGTGTTCGTGGGAGTGGTCTAGGGTGCCAGGGAGAGCGAGGAGGAGCGGGACAAGCTGCGGGCAGGGCACAAGAGTGGCGTGAGAATTGCCCGAGCGGGGCGGCGCTCTGGCGCAAGCTGCAAGAGAGAGTGGAGGGCGCGGGAGCAAGTGGGCGGCCTTCTGGCGTGGAGCAGACGTCGAGGGCCATGGACTGGCGTGCGGGGGAGGCTCGAGGTGGTCGGGGGACGCGGCGTCAACAGTCGAGTGCCCTGCCAGTCGCTCCAAAGCGTGACTTTGGCTGGCATCCGCGGTTTTCCAGTGTCCACAGGAGTCCACTTGCGTTTGGTAGCTGAAGGGGGCATGGGCAAAAGTTGGGGAGAGCCTTGGATGCTCTACAAAGCTGAGGGGAGAGAAGGAGGCTGGAAGAAAGGGAGGAATTCACTGTCCAGAGAAGAAAAATGGGGTTATCCCCCCTTCATCATTGCTTCATCGGGCAGAAAAGCATACAAGTGCTAGAGGGGGACTAGGAGGGGTTGTGGTAAAAAGTAGAACTCATGGAGATTAGTGGAAGTGGTCAAATTGGTGTATTTAGAAAAATGGCAGAAGGTGTTTGTTGATGTTTTGGGCAAGAAGATGAACTCCCCTTGTAATAAGTCTTGATAGGGTCAAATGGCATAAGAAAATAGGAGGTTCCAGCAAGATTGAGTTTATTTGGGCAAAGTTGCCAATGCAACATTTGTAAACCCTGGAAATCAACAGAAATTTGTTTTCCAAGATCTAGTCATGAAAAACTATTCTCCTTGATGCACCACTTGGTGTAGTGTCACCATTTAGGATTTAGAGCATGCCCACAAAGTTTGACAGCAAAAGGATAAAGTTGACAATGTAAAGTTGTTCAAATTTGATTCTGGACAGAGAAGGTTTTGGGGCATTTTTGTGAACCAAAACAATTTGGATTGGGATGAAACCTTGCAAAATCATCACATTATGCATGTGTGACTTGCTAGAAGTTTCTTGGAATTTTTATAGAATATTTCCTTTGTAAATATTTCAAAAGCTTGAAATATCCAGAAAGGGTTTTTGAGGGGTTTGACCAATATTTTCAACATGACCATGTGTTGAAACCCTTATATATGGACAATATATGTCCATTGAGTCTCCCTAGATTTTCACAAATATTTTTAAATCATTAAAAATAATTTTAACCTATTAAAGACCATTTTTGGCCTAAAGAAAAAGCCTTTAAATAAAATAGCAAAATAACTTTTAAAATTATATTTTTCTAGTTTATGGGAGTCCTATACCTAATACGACTCAAACATACTCTTTGAATGATTTTTCATGCCCTAAATCAAGTACTTCTAGTGCAAACCTCAATTTAGGGGTTTTTCGAAAACTAAATTTAGAAAATGCTTTTTGGCCAAATTACTTTTGTAAGAAAATTCTATATTGTACTATACACATGGCATGATCAGTGGGCAGAAGTTTGGGGCGAGGAGATGGTGTATAGAAGGTGAAGTTATGTTGACCTTACGGAGCACTTGAAAAACCACAGAGAGAAAACCAACTCCAAAATAAAAGGCAAAAGATGCAAAAGTTT
>NW_025248526.1:0-2318 GCF_018294505.1 Triticum aestivum | reverse complement strand
TTTATTGTTTCGTTCCTTCCAAATGCTCCACGCTGCCACAACAAATTTTTCAAACAGCATGGGCGTGGGGTGGTTAGTTTTTTGGTCTTCAATGGCTTGTATCCTCCCCTCAAAAGGTTCCCAGTTGATATCCAGGGCTTGCCAGCATCGTTTACTGAATGAGCATGTGAAAATCATGTGCTCCACTATTTCCTCGATGTTGCACCCACATAGCAAAGAGTTGTGGTCATCACCGATGTTGTAGTGGTGTCTTTTGAGCATATTCCGGGTGTTCAGCCTGTCATGGAGGAGAAGCCATGCAAAAACTTTCAACTTCATAGTACATTTGGACCTCCAAAGCCATTCAAAAACTTTATGATCGTGAACCTCCCGAAAAAAGAATAGGTAGTAGTCCATTGATTTGTAGATAGATTGGCCCCAGACATAGCTCTAGACATCCGAAGCGGAGATCATAGGTTGGAATGATGAAGCGATCATTTGAATGTGTCGGACTTCCTCAAACACTTGGGGGGAAAGTGGCAGGTGAAAGGCCGATCCAAGGGACGTGCTCCCCAAGAAATCGCGCACAGAAATATCTTCATTAATTGCATATGAGTAAACCCGAGGATGAGAGTCCAATAAAATTTGATTACCCATAGTTCTTTCCAGAAAAGGGCTGTGGAGCCACACACAATATTAACATGAGAAATCCTGCGAAATGTCGGTGTGAGCTTCAGAATATCGCGCCACTAGAAAGATCCAATCGGGTCCATTGCGTGTGGGATTTTCTGGCCATAGTATTTGTCCCAAGTGAGTTGCACCCAGGGAATATCCAGTTTGTTATAAAACTTGTGTAAGAACTTCAGGAGAAGAGCTCCATTCTGGATCTTGAGGTTTATCACACCAAGCCCTCCTTTCTTATTAAGTTTACAAACCATGTCCCATGTAGCAAGTGAGTTTGATTTCTCACCCTGATCAATTTTTTTGACCCAGAGGCATCTTTACTTATTCTATCAAGTATCTAAATGAGTTTAGGCGGGAACTTGAGTGCACACATAGCATTAATGAGTAGGGACGTGACTGTGGAGTTGAGCAAAGTGAGCTTCCCAGCGTGCGACATAAGTGAGAGGGTGGAGGAAAGATTTCTTTCCACATTGCTAACCAGAGGCATAAAATCGATAAGTGTTGGTCGGGAGGTGCCTAGTGGCAGGCCAAGGTAGGCGAAAGGCATGGCACCAATGGAGCATCCGAAGATAGAGGCAATATCTGTAGCCAATTGCAGGTCCAAGTTGATGGGTATTAGTGTGGATTTATGCAAGTGGATCTTCAGGCCAATAGACTGGGCATAATCAGATAGAATGTTCTTGATGATCTCAACTTGTCTAGGGCATGCAGGCATGAGAAGTAACGTGTCATCGGCGTATTGGACGATCGGATAATCCATATTACCATTGGAGGGGAAAGGTAGGTGGATCAAGCCTCTCCTGAAAGCATCATTAATAGCTGATTGTAGAAGATCCATAGCGAGTACAAAAATGAGAGGTGAGAGGGGGTCTCCCTGTCTGACGCCACGTCTGCAGTGGAATTGACGGCCTGACACACCATTGAGCAAAATAGATGAGCGGCCCGAGGAGAAGATCGTTCTGATCCAGGACATCCATTTTTCATTGAAACCCATGTGTTTCATAATGTTAATCATTGCTTCATGTTCAATGGTGTCGAAGGCTTTAGCAAAGTCCAACTTCAGAAGCACAATTTGTCTTTTGGAGGCTTGGCATTGATGGATATACTAAAATGTCCAAGCCAGATAGTCTTGGATAGACCGTCCTTTGATGAAAGCGTATTGATGACGGTGAATGATGCGTAGGATCACCTTTTGTAGACGATTGGCCAGCAATTTAGTAATAAGTTTGAGGCAACTATTAAGGAAGGTGATCGGACGATAGTCATTAACTATGGTTGGTGATCCATTCTTGGGAATGAGAGTGTTTAGGCCATCATTAATACTTTGGAGATTAAGATCACCAGCGTGGAATTGAGCACACAACATATAGAAGTCCTCCTTGATAATTGGCCAACAAGAATTAAGAAATAAACCACTGAAACCATCAGGGCCCGGAGCTCGATCTGCAGGCATTTCATTGACAACCCCATCAATTTCATCCTTGGTAAAGGGATCAGTGAGGTGATCAAGGTCAGCAGTCGGTTGAATAAGATCCGGAAGATCAAAGTGCATTTGTGTGGGGTTAGACGTTCCAAGCCTTTCCGTGTATGCATGAAACAACAAAGGTTCCTTGCCTGTATGATCCTCAACCATCATGCCATCTTCAGTTTGGAGT
>NW_025248525.1:0-2318 GCF_018294505.1 Triticum aestivum | reverse complement strand
GGGGGGCCACACCCCGGAGACACGTCCCGCCTCTTCGGACATGCCACCACACCACCCCGCACGTATGAGGGCCCGGTGCGACGCTCCGGTGGCATTGCTACCCCCAGTGCCCCCGGCCCGCCTAACCCTGTAGCGTTTGACCACGGGATCTAGCACTTTGACTTTGCACGGACGGGCTTTGACCAGTGGACCTCCCCACCCGGTTGTGTTAGGTCAGCCCATAGGAACACTTTGGAGCAACATCCGGGCCAGACCCACAGCAAGATCCCCTCCGTGTAGACCCGACGCGTCCGTTTACCACCTCCAGGTGCCGGCGGCGGCACCGTCCGTGATGGGGGGCACACCCCAGACACGCGTGCCGGGCGTTTGCAATCGCCACAACACTTACAGACTTGTGACAGGCCGCCTACGCAAGATTTGGCGGCATGCTAGCCCCCAGAGGCCGCCGGCCACAGCCGTAGACGCGCGAAGGACAATCCGCGTAGAGGGAATTTTTCGGATACTTCTCCATCACCAAAAATTATGAAAAATACCATCGTTCCTATAGCACATGTGCCCACGTTGTGCAAAAAAACTCATGATTTTATCACGCTTTGAGTATTTAGTAATAATGACGCCGCATCCTTACCGCAGAACGTCTACTACCGTGTCATGGCCGTCCGTGAGGCGGGGCCACGCCCCGGAGACGCGTCCCGCCTCTTCGGACATGCCACCACACCACCCCGCATGTAGGAGGGCCCGGTGCGACGCTCCGGTGGCATTGCCACCCCCCCAGTGCCCCCGTCCCGCCTAACCCTGTAGCGTTTGACCACGGGATCTAGCCCTTTGACTTTGCACGGACGGGCTTTGACCGGTGGACCTCCCCACCCGGTTGTGTTAGGTCAGCCCATAGGAACACTTTGGAGCAACATTCGGGCCAGACCCACAGCAAGATCCCCTCTGTGTAGACCTGACGCGTCTGTTTGCCCCCTCCAGGTGCCGGCGGCGGCGCCGTCCGTGAGGGGGGGCACACCCCGGACACGCGTGCCGGGCGTTTTCAACCGCCACAACACTTCCGGACTTGTGAGAGGCCGCCTACGCAAGATTTGGCGGCATGCTAGCCCCCGGAGGCCACCGGCCACAGCCGTAGACGCGCGAAGGTCAATCCGCGTAGAGGGAATTTTCGGATACGTCTCCATCACCAAAAATTATGAAAAAATACCATCATTCCTATAGCACATGTGCCAACATCATGCAAAAAAACTCATGATTTTATCGCGCACCGATTATTTAGTAATATTGAAGCCGCATCGTTGCCGCAGAACGTCTACTACCGTGTCATCACCGTCCATGAGGGGGGGCCATGCACCGGAGACGCGTCCCGCCTCTTCGGACATGCCACCAAACCATCCCGCATGTATGAGGGCCCGGTGCGACGCTCCGGTGGCATTGCTACCCCCCAAGTGCCCCCGTCCCGCCTAACCCTGTAGCGTTTGACCACGGGATCTAGCCCTTTGACTTTGCACGGACGGGCTTTGACCAGTGGACCTCCCCAGCCGGTTGTGTTAGGTCAGCCCATAGGAACACTTTGGAGCAACAACCGGGCCAGACCCACAGCAAGATCCCCTCCGAGTAGACCCGTCGCGTTCGTTTCCCCCCTCCAGGTGCCGGCGGCGGCGCCGTCCGTGAGGGGGGCACACCCCGGACAAGCGTGCCAGGCGTTTGCAACCGCCACAACACTTCCAGACTTGTGAGAGGCCGCCTACGCAAGATTTGGCAGCATGCTAGCCCCCGGAGGCCGCCGGCCACAGCCATAGACGCGCGAAGGGCAAAATGCGTAGAGGGAATTTTTCGGATACTTCTCCATCACCAAAAATTATGAAAAAATACCATCGTTCCTATAGCACATGTGCCCACGTCGTGCAAAAAACTCATGATTTTATTGCGCTCCGAGTATTATTAATATTGACGCCGCATCGTTACTGCAGAACGTCTACTATCGTGTCATCGCCGTTCGTGAGGGGGGGGCCATGCCCCGGAGACGCGTCCCGCCTCTTCGGACATGCCACCACACCATCCCGCATGTATGAGGGCCCGGTGCGACGCTCCGGTGGCATTGCTACCCCCAGTGCGTCCGTTCCGCCTAACCCTGTAGCGTTTGACCATGGGATCTAGCCCTTTGACTTTGCACAGACGGGCTTTGACCAGTGGACCTCCCCACCCGGTTGTGTTAGGTCAGCCCATAGGAACACTTTGGAGCAACATCCGGTCCAGACCCACAGCAAGATCCCCTCCGTGTAGACCCGACGCGTTCGTTTCCCCCCTCTAGGTGCCGGCGG
>NW_025248524.1:0-2319 GCF_018294505.1 Triticum aestivum | reverse complement strand
TTGGACATTTTTATGCATTAACTGAGTTTTCAACGCATTTATGATTTTATGTTTATAATTCAAATTTGAACTCCATGCACATGCTCCAGTGCATATAAATTGGTTGAAAAATCAAATCTGTGTCCTTGGGTGCATGCTTAGGTCCCATGCAAGAAATAGGAATGAATCTCAAACACCATGGCACCGTTGATTGCCGGCAAAACATTGAGATGCCTGGTTTTTAAATTCTAGTAAATCCAAAACTCGTCTAAAATTCATAAAACTTGGCATGCTATCATGGAACGGCATCAACATGCCGTGGTATAAATTTTGTCGCATTTGGGGCAGGTTTGGGTATATGCTTCTCACAAACCGGAGCTTCTCACAACAAGCACGATGGTTTTCGGTAGGGAACGTCCCACCTTTGGGGACGAAACGATATCCATTGCCTCTTATTGCTTTGAAGTTTTTTTCTCCTGTCAACATAGAACAACAGGAGTATTGTGTGAATTTTTGTGATTTTTCGGGGTTAGTTTGGACATTTTTATGCATTAGCTGAGTTTTCAATGCATTTATGTGAATAATTGAAATTTGAACTACATGCGCATGCTCCACTGCATATAAATTTGTGTCCTTGGGTGCATGCTTATGTCCCATGCAAGAAATGGGAATGAATTTCAAACACCATGGCACCGTTGATTGCCGGCAAAACATTGAGATGCCTGGTTTTTAAATTCTAGTAAATCCAAAACTCGTCTGAAATTCATGAAACTTGGCATGCTATCATGGAGCGGCATCAACATGCCGTGGTACAAATTTTTTCCCATTTGGGGCAGGTCTGGGTATATGCTTCTCACAAACCGGAGCTTCTCACAAAAAGCATGATGGTTTTCGGTAGGGAAAGTCCCACCTTCGGGGACGAAATGATATCCATTGCCTCTTATTGCTTTGAAGTTTTTTCTCGTGTCAACATAGAACAACAGGAGTGTTGTGTGAATTTTTGTGATTTTTCAGGGTTCGTTTGGACATTTTTATGCATTAACTGAGTTTTCAATGCATTTATGTGCATAGTTCAAATTTGAACTACATGCGCATGCTCCAGTGCATATAAATTGGTTGAAAAATCAAATATGTGTCCTTGGGTGCATGCTTAGGCCCATGCAAGAAATGGGAATGAATTTCAAACACCATGGCACTGATGATTGCCGGTAAAACATTGAGATGCCTGGTTTTAAATTCAAGTAAATCCAAAACTCGTCTGAAATTCATGAAACTTGGCATTCTTTCATGGAGCGGCATCAACATGCGTGGTATAAATTTTGTCCCATTTGGGGCAGGTTTGGTTATATGCTTCTCACAAACCGGAGCTTCTCACAACAAGCATGATGGTTTTCGGTATGGAACGTCCCACCTTCAGGGACGAAACGATATCCATTGCCTCTTATTGCTTTCAAGTTTTTTTCTCGTGTCAACATAGAACGACAGGAGTGTTGTCTGAATTATTGTGATTTTTCGGGGTTCGTTTGGACATTTTTATGCATTAGCTGAGTTTTCAATGCATTTATGTGCATCATTCAAATGTGAACTACATGCGCATGCTCCAGTGCATATAAATTGGTTGAAAAATCAAATATGTGTCCTTGGGTGCATGCTTATGTCCCATGCAAGAAATGAGAATGAATTTCAAACACCATGGCACCGTTGATTGCCGGCATAACATTGAGATGCCTGGTTTTTAAATTCTAGTAAATCCAAAACTCGTCTGAAATTCATGAAACTTGGCATGCTATCATGGAGCGGCATCAACATGCCGTGGTACAAATTTTGTCCCATTTGGGGCAGGTTTGGGCATCATGCTTCTCACAAACCGGAGCTTCTCACAACAAGCATGATGGTTTTCGGTAGGGAACGTCCCACCTTCAGGGACGAAACGATATCCATTGCCTCTTATTGCTTTGAAGTTTTTTTCTCGTGTCAACATGGAACAACAGGAGTGTTGTGTGAATTTTGTTGATTTTTGGGGTTTGTTTGGACATTTTTATGCATTAAGTGAGTTTTCAATGCATTTATGTGCATAATCCAAATTTGAACTACATGCGCATGTTCAAGTGCATATAAATTGGTTGAAAAATCAAATCTGTGTCCTTGGGTGCATGCTTAGGCCCATGAAGAAATGGGAATGAATTTCAAACACCATGGCAGCGTTGATTGCCGGCAAAACATTGAGATGCCTGGTTTTTAAATTCTAGTAAATCCAAAACTCTTCTGAAATTCATGAAACTTGGCATGCTATCATGGAGCGGCATCAACATGCCGTGGTACAAATTTTGTCCCATTTGG
>NW_025248523.1:0-2319 GCF_018294505.1 Triticum aestivum | reverse complement strand
ACATGTATAACCCACCAGATAAGTAGGATCCAGCTCAATGCATTTTCCCGCATTATCCAGACCTTCAGGCAGAGCTCCAAGAAAGATGTCACCTTGAACTGTGTTTCTAAAAACCTGGATGGCCAATCATAAAAGTAGCATTACAATCATATAGTAAAATATTACAGTAATCAGGGTGCCAAGATATAACGGTGCGCCTGGAGCATGTCTGGCAGCTAACGATGTAAAACAAATAAGACAAATCATAGATGATATATGTTATTATGTATTTATGTGACATAATTTTTAGTATCAGAGATCCATCTAACTTGAACGGAGAAACAAATTTAACCAATGTATTAGATAAAGTATGACAGCTCATAAAAGTGACGTGACAGATTAAACAGCTCATGGAAATTGCCTTCAGATGTTATATAAGGCATAATCGTTGTAAACCGAAATCCTTACTGCGGGTTCATTTGGATTCTTTTCAGGGCTTCCGTATAGTGAGCTGCTGCTTCCAGATAGTTTCTGTTGTAGAAGAGTTAATTGCCTGCAACATGCATAGCGGTGTACTTTCAGATTCCAGAAGCAGCAGTTCGACATCACCTAGCTGACATGGCATAGCACTATATGGAGGCCAATGTATCATGCTAGAATAAAGAACATAGATAGCTAGCAGCCTGTCCACCTGTGGTATTATCAATCCACAGTGTGGTTCTTCAAACCAAGCATGGCAAGTATTCCTGTCTATCATTTCAGAAAAAAAGTATTCCTGTCTATCCATTGCATGACACATTTTTGCAAAGTTATAAGGCATAGTCCTCTTATCGTATTTCCTATACATGGACAACTAGTATGCTCAAAACTGTAAGAGTGGGTGATATCCATATGGGGCTCAGCCAGCTGTACCCAAGCGGAGATACAACCGTCATTTCCCAAGTTGAAAACACCTATATTCCGGGTATTAGTCTTCTTGGTAGGAGCTAGGGCCTACCGGGTCTAGGGCGTAGGTTGTACGGGAAGGAGGAGGGTTGGCGGAGGTGTGAGCGCGGCTGCCGGCGGCGGGGCGCCGTGGCGCTGGAGAAGAGGCGGCGGCGGCGCAAGAGGCGGCTAGGGTTAGGTCTCCCGGCTCCCTTCGGGAAGCCGAGAAGATAATGATTGCTTCTTGCTTGATTAGATTGATACATCTCCTCTCCTTATATAGAGGTGTTTACTTGACTCCTAAGCAAACGACCCTAACAACGATAAGATAATTGGGCTAAGCCCCTAATAACGATAAGATAACTTGGGCCACAACCCACAGGGCTAAGCCCCTAATATGTCGGTCATAACACTTCTCCCCGCCTGCACAAACAGCCCGTCCTCGAGCTGTAAGGTGGGGAAGCGCTTGCTGAACTCCTCGAGGTGATCAACCAACGTCAAACACCTTCGCAACAGCTAGGGCGGCCAGGTCGGCGGCGACGGCGTCCTCCTCAATGTAGTCTGCAGCCTCCAGGTAGAAGAGTCGCGGGCAGATGTGGCCGGGCGTGTAGGGCTTGTCGCAGTTGAAGCACAACCCTTGGCGGCGACGCTCGAGTAGCTCGGCCGAGGTAAGCCGGCGGAACGGGTGCGCCGCGGTCGTGGCGAGGGGTGCCGCGGAAGCCTGAGTAGGCTGACCCTGCGCGGGAACCTCCGACCAGGGTAGTGGCCCAGCGGCCCGGGACGGTGATGCCTGCTGGATGGCCACCGCGCGGCGCTCGAACGCGCGGGCGTAGTACATGGCCGTCTGGAGATCCTCGGGTCCCCAAAGCTCCACGTCCACGCGGATGTGATCCGAAAGTCCACCGACGAAGAGGTCGGCCCGCTGCTGCGCCGTCACGCCCGACGCGTGGCATGCCAGGGCCTGGAAACGGTTGGCTAAGTCCTGAACCGTGGAGGTGAAGGGAAGGCGGCCTAACTCTGCCAGGCGGCTCCCGCGGATCGGTGGCCCAAAACGAAGGAGGCAGAGCTCGCGGAAGCGCTCCCAAGGGGGCATGCTGCCCTCGTCCTGCTTGAGGGCGTAGTACCAGGTCTGTGCCGCGTCGCGGAGGTGGTAAGAGGCGAGCCAGGTACGCTCCGAAGCGAGGGTGCGCTGCCCGCGAAAGAACTGCTCGCACTGGTTGAGCCAGTTGAGGGGGTCCTCCGTGCCGTCATAAGTGGCGAAGTCCAGTTTGGCAAACCGCGGCGGTGTCTGAGTCGGAGCGCCCTGGCCAACTGGCTCGGAGGTGCGAAGCAGCGAGGATTGGGGCACCCGGTCAGCATGGCCGCGGCCCGAGAAGTGCCCCGGCGAGCCGGAGGGATCACCGAACTGTAGAGTGG
>NW_025248522.1:0-2319 GCF_018294505.1 Triticum aestivum | reverse complement strand
TGTTTGAAAGATCATGATATATATATCCAATTGGATGTAAGTTAGCATGGGCTATTATTGTTGTCATCACCTAAAGGTGAATACGTTGGGAGGCAACACAATAAGCCCATATCTTTATCAGTGTCCGGCTGAAACTCCATAACCACAAGTATTGCGTGAGTGTTAGCAATTGTAGAAGACTACAAGATAGTTGAGTATGTGAACTTGCTGAAAATCTCTATTGCTGACTCTTTCTGATGTTATGATAAATTGCGATTGCTTCAATGACTGAGATTATAGTTTGTTAGTTCTCGATGATGTTTTTGAACCATACTTGACATTGTGAATTGATTGTTACTTGAGCATAAGAAATCATATGATAAAATCTATATATGTTGTTGTTATAAGACTGATCATGATGCCCTCATGTCCATATTTTATTTTTATCGACACCTCTACCTCTAAGCATGTGGGCATATTTTTTGATATCGGCTTCCGCTTGAGGACAGGCGAGGTCTAAGCTTGGGGGAGTTGATACGTCCATTTTGCATCATGCTTTTATATCAATATTTATTGCATAATGGCTGTTATTACACTTTATATCTCAATACTTATGGCTATTCTCTCTTATTTTACAAGGTTTACCATGAAGAGGGGGAATGCCGGCAGCTGGAATTTTGGATGGAAAAGGAGCAAATATTGGAAACCTATTCTGCACTGCTCCAAAAATCCTGAACCTCCACGAAACCTACTTTTGGAATTAATAAGAATTATTGAGCGAAAGAAGTACACCAGGGGGCCCACACCCTGTCCAGGAGGGTGCCCCCCCCTACTGGGCGCGCCCCCTGTCTCCTGGGCCCCCTGGTGGCCCTCCGGTGTCCATCTTCTGCTATATGAGGGCTTTTACCCTGGAAAAAATCGTGGGCAAGCTTACGGGATGAAACTCCACCGCCACGAGGCGAAACCTTGGCGGAACCAATCTAAGGCTCTGGCGGAGCTGTTCTGCCGGGGACACTTCCCTCCAGAAGGGGGAAATCATCACCAACGATCCTCTCATCGGGAAGGGGTCAATCTTCATCAATATCTTCACCAGCACCATCTCCTCTCCAAACCCTAGTTCATCTCTTGTATCCAATCTTGTATCAAAACCACAAATTGGTACCTGTGGGTTGCTAGTAGTGTTGATTACTCCTTGTAGTTGATGCTAATTGGTTTACTTGGTGGAAGATCATATGTTACAGATCCTTAACGCATATTATTACCCCTCTGATTACGAACATGAATATGCTTTGTGAGTAGTTACGTTTGTTCCTGAGGACATGGGCGAAGTCTTGCTATTAGTAGTCATGTGAATTTGGTATTCGTTCGATATTTTGATGAGATGTATGTTGTCTTTTCCTCTAGTGGTGTTATGTGAACGTCGACTACATGACACTTCACCATTATTTGGGCCTAGAGGAAGGAATAGGGAAGTAATAAGTAGATGATGGGTTGCTAGAGTGACAGAAGTTTAAATCATAGTTTATGCGTTGCTTCGTTAGGGGCTGATTTGGATCCATGTGTTTAATGTTGTGGTTAGGTTTACCTTTATACTTCTTTTGTAGTTGCGAACGCTTGCAATAGGTGTTAATCATAAGTGGGATACTTGTCCAAGTAAGGGCAGTACCCAAGCACCGGTCCACCCACATATCAAATTATCAAAGTACCGAACGCGAATCATATGAGCGTGATGAAAACTAGCTTGACGATAATTCCCATGTGTCCTCGGGAGCTCCTTTCTCATTATTAGAAATTGTCCAGGCTTGTCCTTTGCTACATAAAGGATTGGGCCACCTTGCTGCACTTTATTTACTTTATTTACTTGTTACTCGTTACTATTTATCTTATCACAAAACTATCTATCACTTACAATTTCAGTGCTTGCAGAGAAAACCTTACTGAAAACCGCTTATCATTTTCTTCTGCTCCTCGTTGGGTTCGACACTCTTACTTATTGAAAGGACTACGATAGATCACCTACACTTGTGGGTCATCACACCCCTCCACTTCTTTTGAGACCGACGATGCCGAGTGAGCCCCCGTTATGATTTGCTTTAAATAAATTGATTGATGCATGATCAGTTTAGTTGAGATTGTGGGATGTATGTCTTAATGATTGTGTGGATTTGTCTTCGTGACTGATGATGAGTGAACATCTATTTAGACATGGTTGACGGACTGTTTGTCTTTTGATGATCCATTTATTTGCAAGCCTTTTCATGAGCTCACCTAATCAGCTGCTATGTATTATAGTTAAACCAACATGCGGCATTAGTGATAATGTGACCATGTGCGTCCATA
>NW_025248521.1:0-2319 GCF_018294505.1 Triticum aestivum | reverse complement strand
AGGAATGGATTGATGAAGCTGGAGCAGACATCATGGAGTCTTCAACGGATCGGAATTTTTAGTAGACTACCATATCAGTAGTAGTTTTCCCCCATTTAGTAGTACAGCTCAAGCACTTTGTAACGCTAGTTAGATCGATTGTTCTGCCTTGTTTGGATTGATTGAGTGATATTGATTGAATTTGTCTCATGAGCATATGGGTAGTGTTTTCTCTCTAGACCTCATTCTATTCTTAATTCTCATCTTTTCTAAACCTATCAGATGCCTCCGAGACGCGACACCGGATTTGTTTTCCCGCCAGAGATCACCCAGTTGATTCAGCAACAGAATGCCTTGATGCAAGTGTTAGTTCAGAACCAAGGAAACAACAACAACAACAACCCACCGCCACCACCACCTGTTGATCACTTAGCCCGTTTCTTAAGGCTAAACCCGCCGGTGTTTTCCAGTAGCACCGAGCCGATTATTGCAGATGATTGGCTCCGCAAAGTTGGAAGGGAGTTGACCACTGCAGGATGCACAGATGCGGAAAGAGTGCGTTTTGCCGCACATCAGCTTGATGGACCCGCAGCATCATGGTGGGAGAATTATACAGCCACGCACCCTATTGACACTGTCACATGGGACCAGTTTCAGCAAGCTTTCCGTACAGCTCATGTTTCAGCAGGAGCTATGGCTATGAAGAAGCGTGAGTTTCGCAACCTACGCCAAGGAGGACGCACCGTAGGCCAATATGTGGAAGATTTCAGTAAGTTAGCACGTTATGCACCAGATGACGTTGCTACGGATGCTGCCAAGCAGGAGAAGTTTCCGGAAGGATTGAATGATGAGCTGAGTATGCAGTTGATGGTAGCAACTTTCAACAACTACCAGGAGCTGGTAGATAGAGCTCTCATGATAGAAGGGAAGCAACAGCAGATTGAAAACCGCAAGAGGAAGTATGGACAAGGGAAGTATAATTCTGGAGCCCAGCAGAAGCCACGATTTACCCCGAAGCCGGGAGGACAGTTTCAGCATACCCATGGAGGAGGTAGTTCGCACAACCATAATGGCTCCAAGAATGGTAATGGGAATGGAGGAGGAAACGGACAGAACCGCACCAACCCATCTACCCCAACCAAGAGAGATCTAAGTCACATTACTTGTTTCAAGTGCCAGAAGACGGGACATTATGCTACTGATTGTCCCGAAGCCCAAAATGGAAACGGCAATGGAAGCTCTGGGAAGAAGCCGAACCCGTTCAACAAAGGACATGTGAACCACGTGAGCGTGGAGGAGGTTGAAGCTCAGCCTGATGCAGTAATAGGTAAGTTTTTGGTTAAGTCATTTACTGCAACTGTTCTTTTCGATACTGGTGCATCGCATTCATACATATCAAGGGGATTCGTAAACAAGTTTAAGATGTCCACCCAAGTTCTCAAAAGCCCCATGTTAGTAACCTCGCCAGGAGCAGAGTATATGGCCACCCAAGGATTTTTTAAGATACCGTTGGCCATTGGTAGGCATGTTTTCCCCTCAGACCTCATTGTTTTGGAATCGCAAGGTTTGGATGTGATTTTGGGAATGGATTGGCTATCGTTGTATGGAGGAAACATCGATTGTGCCAACAAGACTATTTTGCTTACCACCCCGGAAGGAAAAAGGATCAAGTATGTATCCAGGCATATGCCGAAGAGGACTCAAGTGAATTCCTTATCAGGAGTTGTACAGGAGGAAGTACCAGTGGTGAAGGATTATCCGGATGTATTTCCAGAAGAGTTGCCAGGCATGCCACCGGATAGAGACATTGAGTTCTTGATTGAACTTTTGCCAGGCACAGGGCCAATATCTAAGAGACCGTACAGGATGCTCGCAAAGGATTTGGAGGAAATTAAGAAACAGATCAAGGAGTTACTGGATAAAGGCTATATTCGCCCAAGTTCGTCACCTTGGGGATCACCAGTACTTCTAGTGGAGAAGAAAGATGGATCGCTGAGGATGGTTGTTGATTACCGAGGATTGAATGAAGTGACCATCAAAAACAAGTACCCACTGCCGATGATCAATGAGTTGTTTGACCGCCTGCAAGGAGCTAAAGTATTCTCCAAGATCGATCTACGATCAGGATACCATCAGTTAAAGATTCGAGAGCAGGATATACCCAAGACGGCATTTACCACCAGATATGGACTGTATGAGTATACCGTTATGTCATTTGGACTGACTAACGCACCGGCCTATTTCATGAACCTGATGAACAAAGTGTTTATGGAGTTTTTGGATAAGTTCGTCGTGGTGTTCATTGATGATATTTTAATCTTTTCCAAGGATGAAGAAGAG
>NW_025248520.1:0-2319 GCF_018294505.1 Triticum aestivum | reverse complement strand
GGGGGGGGGTCACGTGTGTGTTCCCGCCCTTGTGTGTCTGGGCTGATTTCACGTCGCCAATCCTATTCTGCGTCAAAGTTAGTTTGTAAAGGCAAATATTTGAGGGCGGTTGAACGTCCTCTTGTGGTTGGACCGAGGGTGCCTGATCGGAGCCTGGTTAACCCAGCCGTTATATCGTAAAGTAGCGCGGACTCCTCAGTTGGTGTCCGGATAGTTGGCTGCCATATTAGAATTTTGATAGGCAGGCACGACTCGCTACTCCGGCAGCGGTATGATTTCCGCTCTAAGGGTGGGGTTCGGCCTTGCACATAGATGTGACTATATCACACTGGGCTGGCCTAATGGTTTGCCACGTGGAACCTAGTCAACATGGTTCGTCCCGTTAACATATGGTAATTACTGTATGAGGGGAAAGTGCCGAAGACTTATTCTTTGGCGTGGTATTTGTTTGGTGATCCGAAGACAACCGTTAGAGTGGTGGGCCAGTAAAACCTGGCCTTTGCACCTGGCATCCTTTAGAAGATGTTATTTGCGGTTTCATACCCGCGGGGGCTTTATGTGAGATGGAACCCCCAGACTACTGGGTCCAGAGGTAGTGCAATTAAATTGTTGTGGTTGATATTGTCTGGACGGTCGATGTGATCGGGGGAGATCGGTCGTACTTTTATGCTCTCGAGGATCTTTTGACTTCACCGTTGTTGGACTCCTCCCCTCATTGTTTCCGGCACACGACCGTCCGCTTTGTTTTGAGGATCCGGCATTCTCTATTGGTATGCTTGGCCGTCCTTCTAGGAGTACCATGAATTTCACATGGTTGATCGAGTATGTTGCTCGGGCCGGATAGGCTTGAGTTGTTCTTTGTCCGCTAACCGGACTGGGAGTTGCTGGATTTGGCACCAACTTCCCTGACTTGACGTTTTATGACAATTGCGCTGAGGCTTGAGGATGCCTCTTCGTGTATCCTTCGTATTGTCTTGGACCGTTGTGGTGTGTTGACGTCGGGGTATGTGCCTTGGATTCTCCTGCTTAGGTTGAGGTAGCAAATTATGCCGTGTGTGCCCTTTGTCGGGGCGGTCGAGTCCGTATTTTTTGGTGGCCAGGACCTTGGTCCACCTGTCCATGAGCAAATCTTGGTCAGCTTTAAGCTGTTGTTGCTTCCTTTGCAGGTTCCTTACCGTGGCCATGAGCCGTTGCTTGAAGCGAACTTGCTCCACTGGATCCTCAGGCACGCCGCATTCGGCATCGCCGAGGCTTACCTCGTCTTCGGAGGAGGGCATATAGTTGTTCCTCTCCAAGTATCCCACCGTGGCTAGTCCAGCCTGCTTGAAGGCAGACTGATCAGGGTTGTATTCATCTTTGGCACCATCTGAATTGTTTTCGTCTCCTGCGCCGGTATTGTTGTGACGAGGCTTGCAGCGGCGTTGACGATGCCCATGCTTTGCGTTCTTCCCTGAGGGGTTATCCTATGTTGCCTCATCGCCATTGGTTTCCTTCAGAGTGTCCGCCATATATATATCATATGAGGAGGTGGTTGTCCACCGCCCCGTGAGCAGTGGTTCCTGTTCTTCTCCTGCATCATCGTCCATAACGTTGATGTCTTCAGAGTTGAAGTCTAGCACGTCGGTTAAATCATCGACCGTGGCTATGAAGTGGGTGGTGGGTGGGTAACGAATTCCTTCATCGCCTACTTCCCACTCGAGCCGGACATAGTTCGGCCATGAGTCTCCTGATAAAGAGAGAGATTTTAACGAGTTCAGCACATCGCCAAGAGGCGAGTGCTGGAAGATATCCGCAGCGGTAAACTCCATTATCGGAGCCCAACCAGGCTCGGCAGGCTCGGGAGCGCGCGGACTGGAACCTACAGCCGGATATGAGTCCGGGGGTCCGGTGTTACAGGCTTCCTTAGAGGTAAGACCCGTGTTCGGCTCTACCGCCGATGAGTGTGCGGCTTGCGGGGTGGGGTCCACCTACCCGTCCTTGGGCGACGCAATCTGGTCCAGATTTAGGTCCGGGGTTCCTGCAGGGGCGATATCCCGAGCATTATCCAACAACAGGTCTAAGTCGTGCTCATCGTGATTGTCCGGCACTCCTGGCACAGGCCCAAACCCATCGAAGATCAAGTCTTTGCGGATATCGGCCGTGTGGTTCAGGTTTCCGAACCTGACCTGATGGCCAGGGGCATAGCTGTCGATCTGCTCCAGATGGCCAAGTGAATTGGCCCGCAGTGCGAAGATGCCGAACACGAAGATCTGTCCAGGGAGAAAAGTCTCACCCTGGACCGTGTTGTTGATGATTGAAGGAGCCATCAAGCCTTGCAGC
>NW_025248519.1:0-2319 GCF_018294505.1 Triticum aestivum | reverse complement strand
AAAATAAGCGTGCGAGAAATCTATATTAAAACAAACAAAATATAGTTGGAGCAAGAATTATGCCGTATTGTCTCCGGGTGTGGACACGCGGAGCCCCTTGTACGGGGTTATGCGGCTATTAAGCATATGTACATTTGCACCGGACTCGTCGAGCCGTGTCCGGGATAGTAGGGCTGGATTAGTGGGCGGCTGTCTAGGGGGCTGCACCTTTGCCCGTACTTTGGGGGTCAATTTATATTCCCCTGTAATGAAATGATGCCTCGTGGGCCGGGCATTTTAAGTGTAAGGGATGCATAATGCGGTATTGCGTTAAAGCGGGCGAAGGCTTCTCGTCCCAGTAGCGCTTGATAGCGACTTATGAATGGGGCAATGTGGAATGTTAGCTTTTCGCTTCGGAAGTTGTCGGGTGAGCCGAACATGACTTCTAACGAAAGGGAACCCATACTTTGGGTATCTGGACCCGGCGTGACTCCTTGAAAGGAAGTGTTACCATGGCGGATTATAGCTGGGTTTACCCCGAGTTTGCGGATTGTGTCCTGATATAACAGGTTCAAGTCACTGCCGCCGTCCATAAGGACTTTTGTAAATTGGAGTCCGTTAATAATCGGATTCACGACCAAGGTAGTCCAGCCTGCGTTTCGGGCTCCTTTGGAGTAATCCTGATGATCGAAGGTGATTGGTTGTAACAACCATTGGCGGTGCTCCTCTGGGGCTGGCCATACGACGCGTGTCTTCATAAGCGCCGTTCTGTTTTTCCCTTTTGTCATCTGAAGTAAATTTATTGTCTTGAATTCTTGTGGGAACTTCTTTTGTTCTCCGGTGTTCTACTTGTGGGATGCGTCATCATCCTCGCTTGGTGTGTCGAGCTCCGTGTGTTCGGCATTGAGTTTTCCGGACTGTTTGAAGACCCAACAATCTATGTGGGTATGGTTGGCAGGCCTCCCCGAAGTACTGTGGATTTGACATATTTTTTCCAAGATTTTGTTGAGGTTGGATAGCTCGTCCCTGTCATCTTTGGGGGGCGGCTTTTTCTGATTTCATCGAGAGCTTTTGAATCCGGCGTTTACTGCCGTGCTCATCGGGCTATTGTCCTTGATCCGGCGTGGTTCTTTGTTACGGCGCGGTTTCCCGTTTCCATCTCTGGGTTCGATGTATTCGGGTCGCTGGTGCTGCTTCTTGCCAACCAGCTATCCTCTCTTGCACAGAAGCGGGTCACGAGGCTTGTTAATGCGGCCATTGTTCTTGGCTTTTCTTGGCCGAGGTGTCTGGCGAGCCATTCGCCTCGGACGCTATGTTTGAAAGCTGCTAGGGCCTCGGCGTCCGGACAGTCGACTATCTGATTCTTTTTAGTGAGGAATCTGTTCCAGAGTTTCCGAGCGGACTCTCCAGGCTGCTGAGTTATATGACTCAGATCATCTGCATCCAGAGGTCGGACATAGATCCCTTGAAAATTTGCCCGGAAAGCGTCCTCGAGCGCTTCCCAACTTCCCATAGTGTTTTCGGGAAGGCTTTTAAGCCAATGCCGAGCTGGGCCTTTGAGCTTAAGTGGTAAGTATTTTATGGCGTGGAGATCATCTCCTCTGGCCATGTGTATGTGGAGGATATAACCCTCGATCCAGACTCCAGGGTCTATTGTTCCGTCGTATGCTTCTATGTTTACGGGCTTGAATCCCGCTGGAAATTCATGGTCCAGCACCTCATCGGTAAAACATAGGGGATGTGCAGCGCCCCTATATTTAGGTGTGCCGCGATGTTTGGATATTTTTTGCATTGCATTGCTCACTGGAGCTTGCTTTTTTGGCCCGTAGATGGATCTGGTTGGGCTAGTTTTTTGATGCGAATTCTTGGACAGATCGTGCACCGTATGGAGTTCGGCGCCCCCTGTTGCTTGAGATCGATCATGGGGTCGTCTATCTGACCTTGTGGCTTCCTTGTTTTTTGACTATGGGGGCTTTATGGCCTCTTCATCAAATTCCGGTAGTAGTTTCCGCTTCGGATAGCACTTTGTATGACGACTATTGCCGTACTTGTGTGCGGTATTGAGTACTTTGCCCCATCTGATTCTAAGTGCATCTTCCACTGTTTTGAGCCTCCGTTTCTGCTTTTTCAGGCTACGTGCGGTGGCGATGAGCCTTTGGTGGAGGTTCTGATGCTCCAGCAATTTGTCCGGCGTGAGATCGTCCGGACTGTTATCTGTCGCGGGGATGGGCTGTTCGGATTGTCCGCCCTGTTTGGACGGTTTCTCGATGGCATGTTCGTCTTCCGTTGGTTCACCCTGCTCTATGGCTGGGTCTTTGTCGAGGTGGGGCTTGGCCTTGC
>NW_025248518.1:0-2320 GCF_018294505.1 Triticum aestivum | reverse complement strand
ACTGTCGTTCCTAATGATAAAGATGAATTGATTCCTCAAAGAATTATTACAGGTTATAGGATGGTAATTCATTTCCGCAAATTAAATAAAGCTACTAAAAAGATCATTACCCCTTACCTTTTATTGATCAAATGCTAGAAAGATTATCCAAACGTACACATTTTTGCTTTCTAGATGGTTATTCTGGTTTCTCTCAAATACCTGTATCAGCTGATGATCAAGCTAAGACCACTTTTACTTGCCCTTTTGGTACTTTTGCTTATAGACGTATGCCTTTTGGTTTATGTAATGCACGTGCTACCTTTCAAAGATGCATGATGGCTATATTTTCTGACTTTTGTGAAAAGATTTGTGAGGTTTTCATGGATGATTTCTCCGTTTATGGATCCTCTTTTGATGATTGCTTGAGCATCCTTTGCAGAGATGTGAAGAAACTAATTGTGTCTTGAATTGGGAAAAGTGCCACTTTATGGTTAATGAAGGCATTGTCTTGGGGCATAAAATTTCTGAAAGAGGTATTGAAGTTGAAAAGCTAAAGTTGATGCTATTGAAAAGATGCCATGTCCCAAAGACATCAAAGTATAAGAAGTTTCCTTGGTCATGCCGGTCTTTATAGGAGGTTCACTAAGGACTTCTAAAAAATTTCTCAGCCTCTGACTAATCTATTACAAAAAGATATACCATTTGTCTTTGATGATGAATGTGTAGAAGCATTTGAAATACTTAAGAAAGCATTGATCTCTGCACCTATTGTTCAGCCACCTGATTGGAATGTACCCTTGGAAATTATGTGCGATGCTAGTGATTATGCTGTAGGTGCTGTTCTAGGGCAAAGAGTTGATAAGAAATTAAAAGTTATTCAATATGCTAGTAAAACTCTAGATAGTGCTCAGAAAAAATTATGCTACTACTGAAAAATAATTCTTAGCAGTTGTATTTGCTTGTGATAAGTTCAGACCTTATATTGTTGATTCTAAAGTAACTATTCACACTAATCATGCTGCTATTAAATATCTTATGGAAAAGAAAGATGCTAAACCTAGACTTATTAGATGGGTTCTCTTGCTACAAGAATTTGATTTGCATATTATTGATAGAAAGGGAGCTGAGAACCCCGTTGCAGACAACATGTCTAGGTTAGAAAATGTTTCTTGATGACCCACTACGTATTAATGATATCTTTCCTGATGAACAATTAAAGTCATAAATGCTTCTCGTACTGCTCCATAGTATGCTGATTATGCTAATTACATTGTTGCTAAATTTATACCACCTAGTTTCACATACCAGCAAAAGAAAAAGTTTTTCTATGATTTGGGACATTACTTTTGGGATGACCCACATCTTTATAAAGAAGGAGTAGTTGATGTTATTAGACGTTGTGTACCTGAGCATGAACAGGAACAGATCCTACACAAGTATCACTCCGAGGCTTATGGAGGACACCACGCTGGAGATAGAACTGCACACAAGGTATTGCAATCCAGTTTTTATTCACCTACTCTCTTCAAGGATGCCCGTAAGTTTGTCTTATCGTGTGATGAATGTCAAAGAATAGGAAATATTAGTAGACGTCAGGAAATGCCTATGAATTATTCACTTGTTATTGAACCATTTGATGTTTCGGGCTTTGATTATATGGGACCGTTTCCTGCCTCTAATGGTTGCTACTTCCATTTGAAGATCGTCGTTTATCGACGTTTGTTCGGCATCATCTTGCTGACGGCGCCCTTCATCTTCACCGTCAAGGTTCAGATAAGAAGAGATATCATCTTCTTCTTGTCCGGTGGGCACATATAGAATATCGCCGTTTATGATGCCGAACATATGTGCTTCACCGTCCGGATCATAGTTATCCATAATCGGGTCAGCTCTATCGTCCGCCATTATGTCAGTCCTGAAAACATGTAGTAAAAACAAATTAATTAAGTGAAGAAGGGGGGCGGTGGCGGTGGCGGTGGCGAAAGGGCGGTGGCAAAAGGAGGGGGCGAGGAAGGGGTGGGAGAGGGTGTCGCGGTAGAGCGCGAGACGGGGCGGCAGACGACGGCGTCACGGAGAGGGAGGCGAGGACAACACACATGTATAACCCTCGCCGCCCCCTCTCGATCCCTAAAAAAAACACCGCGCGCATCGCCGCCCCCCTCGCCGCCCCCTCTCCGTATATACGTTTTTTTTGTTAATTATCAAATTTTACGGTTATTTGTTAAGTTATACGTTTTTTGTTAATTAAGTTATTTTACGGTTATACGTTTTTTGTTTAGTTATTTTACCGTTTTTGTTAAACTAATTAACTAGTTAAAATTAAAAAGAACAAAAAAAA
>NW_025248517.1:0-2320 GCF_018294505.1 Triticum aestivum | reverse complement strand
GTCACGAGAGGTGCACAAACATCCAAATGCACATGATCAGGTTAATATATCTATACCACCATTTAATGGCCGTTTTAAACCTGCTTTATATATTGAATGGGAGTTCGACATAAAAAATATATTTGCTTCCCATAATTTCGATGAACATAAAAAGGTTAAGGTTGCGGTTGGTTCTTTCACTGGTTATGCTTTGGTTTGGTGGAGTGAATATTGTCGGTTACACCCTGATTATATACCTACTACTTGGGATGATTTGAAACTTGCCATGCGACATACTTTCGTCCCTGCTTATTATACTCGTGACATGATTAAGAAGTTGCAACACTTAAAACAAGGTAGTGAAACTGTAACAAAATATTATGATGATTTACAAACTACCTTGTTGCATTCCTCTTTAGAAGAAAGTGAAGATGATTTTATGGATAGATTTTGGGGAGGATTAAACCGTGATATTCAAGAGATACTAATTCATGAAGAGTGTTATCCTATGGACCATTTATTTCATCTTGCTTGCAAAGCCGAACAGGAAATAAAACGACGTGTTGTCCACGAGGAGAACAAGCGCACGGTGCACATTCCAAGAGTTGATATGATTGTTCCTTCAACTACTAGGCATACTATGACAACCACATCCGTTGTTGTCAGGACTACATCACCTCCACCATGTGACACATCGCCCCTGAGAGTGGCTACATCATCTGAGTTGATCATAAGAGGTAATGACAAAGGTACTGATCTTCCATCTCTACATGAGAATGATGAATGCCTTGTCAATTTGAATGCACCATCTGATGAGCTACCCACTACTTTGATCACACCACCTATTTTAGAGGACTACGTTGATAATTTGACTTTGCCATGTGATCAAACAACTGAAATACCAACAATTTTGAGTGCACCCATTGAATTAACTATTGATGCAAAAGAACCAATGTTTAATCATTTTGATATGACCTCTAATCTTGGTGATGATTCTGTGTTGAATGACTTATTGCATGTTTACTTATTTAAGCATGTTGTAGCATGTAAATTTGATGCAAGTAAGGTTTATTCACCAATGTTGGAATGGTTTAATGATGAACATTGTCAATCTTTTGAAATGAATAAGAGCTTCACTTATATGTGCAAACTGAGTTGCAATATTTTCATGCCTTCTACTTCTTGTGCTAATTTTTTGGCTTTAGATTTTATGAACTATGCAAGTTACTCATCTATTCATGTGTCATATATGCAAAAATCAAGGGAAGTAAAAATGGATGACATATACATATACAACATGTACACCTTGTCTCTTTTGTTAGCCAGATTTCAGATTAAGCAACGCCGAGGACGGCTTTATTTTCAAGAAGGGGAGGATGATGAGGACATGACTACCTTGGATATGACCAAAAATATTGCATATATGCATATTTGTCAGGTGATTTCTAGTGCAAACTATTCAATAATCTATTTATGTTATCCAGAACAAAAATACTTCACACACTTTTGTGTTTTGTCTAATTGCAGGTGTATGGGACATTTGTACAATCCACATATGAAGATAAGGAAGAAAGAGATGTTTATTTGCTGTCCAAAAAGTTCTCTCACGTCACTTTTGGCCCAAGAGAAGATAGAGTCCAAGTCTCTCACGTTCTGGATTCAGATTCGGACTGCACAGACATACCTGACTCAAAACGGACACAAGTTTTTCATACGGACTCCGAATTGGGTGATTCTTGCTTTGTTGGAAACTAGATTTCGGGCACTTTCCAACCCAATTGGAATCACCTTCAAATTCGTCCGGAGCGTTGAGTTGTGGACGAAACAATCTGATGCTGCAGCAGAATCCGAGTCAAACTACAAGTCCAAAGGTGTTACATCACCTCCACTTGGGCCCATTGGCCTTGTACGACCTAGATTTAGTTTTAGGCTGCCTTGGGACGTCCTCCCACCTCCTTGGCCACCACCCCTTGCTCCTATATAAGTAGATCCATCTAGTAGCTTTTCCTTGGGATTTGTTTAGTTAAAAGTTAGCCATTGCAACTTCGTGTACTTCGTTTGTGTCCAACGACCAGACCAAGACCGCTTACGGATCCCCACCATTATCAATACTTCATATATATTCGCAATATTCAGATTGCTTTATCATATTCTTGCTCGTTCTTCGATTGCTTGTAGGAATAGACCTTCGTGGTCAGGCTGACCGTGCTTCCAGCATCGTCAGTAACCTCTCGGAGTTGGTTTAGCGATTGCTAAGGTGCAACGTCGTGCACGTTTGTAGTCGGATCGTCAAAGTCGTCTCCACCAAATCGATAGTTATCATCTCATCGAAAGATCGGGA
>NW_025248516.1:0-2320 GCF_018294505.1 Triticum aestivum | reverse complement strand
TGGGGTTCAACAACTATGGAAATCACTTCGGGGACCCAAAACGGTGAGTAATAGTCCATGAAAACGGCCAGAATTGGACAAAACTGAGAGTGTTGACGACGCACACGTAAACACACCCCGGGGATCATCAATCGAGGAACTCGCTTTGGGAAACCAAAACAGTGATCAATAGTACAGGAAATGAGCCAGAATTGGCCAAAATTACGAGTGTTGATGAACGACACATAAGCGCACCTTGGGGTTCAATAACTATTGAAACAGCTTTGGGACCTCAAAATGGTGAGTAATAGTCAACAAAATGGGTCAAAATTGGACAAAAGTTGACGACGGACACGTAAACGCACCCCGAGAATCGTCAATCATGGAAATCACTCTGGAGCCCCAAAAGGTGAGTAATAGTGCACGAAACGGACCAGAATCATGCAAAAATGTGAGTGTTGATGACCGACACGTAAAAGCGGCCCAGGGCTCGTATGTCGTGGAAATCACTTTGGGACCCGAAACAGTGAGTAATAATCCACGAAACGGGCCAGAATCAGCAAAAATTGTGTGTTGATGACCGACACATAAATGCACCCTTTGGTTTTTCAATCGTGGAGATCACTCCGGATCCCAAACCCGTGATTAATAGTCCACAAAACGGGCCAGAATCGGCTAAAATTGCGAGTGTTGATGACCTACACGTAATCGCACCCTGGGCTTCGTCAATCATGGAAATCACTCTGGGACCCCAAACAGTCAGTTACAGTCCACGAAACGGGCCAAAATCAGCCAAACTTGCGAGTGTTGTTGACCAAAACGTAATCGCACCCTGGGGTTCAACAACTATGGAAATCACTTCGGGGACCCAAAACGGTGAGTAATAGTCCATGAAAACGGCCAGAATTGGACAAAACTGAAAGTGTTGATGACGCACACGTAAACACACCCCGGGGATCGTCAATCGAGGAACTCGCTTTGGGAAACCAAAACAGGGATCAATAGTCCAGGAAATGAGCCAGAATTAGCCAAAATTACGAGTGTTGATGACCGACACATAAGCGCACCTTGGGGTTCAATAACTATGGAAACCGCTTTGGGAGCCAAAATGGTGAGTAATAGTCAACAAAATGGGTCAAAATTGGACAAAGCTGTGAGTGTTGACGACGGACACGTAAACGCACCCCGAGAATCGTCAATCATGGAAATCACTCTGGGGCCCCAAAACGGTGAGTAATAGTGCACGAAACGGACCAGAATCAGGCCAAAATGTGAGTGTTGATGACCGACACGTAAAAGCGCCCCAGGGTTCGTATGTCGTGGAAATCACTTTGGGACCCGAAACAGTGAGTAATAATCCATGAAACGGGCCAGAATCAGCCAAAATTGTGTGTTGATGACCGACACATAAACGCACGCTGGGGCTTTTCAATCGTGGAGATCACTCCGGATCCCAAAACAGTGATTAATAGTCCACAAAACGGGCCAGAATCGGCTAAAATTGCGAGTGTTGATGACCTACATGTAATCGCACCCTGGGCTTCGTCAATCATGGAAATCACTCTGGGACCCCAAACAGTTAGTTACAGTCCACGGAACGGGCCAGAATCGGCCAAACTTGCGAGTGTTGTTGACCAAAACGTAATCGCACCCTGGGGTTCAACAACTATGGAAATCACTTCGGGGACCCAAAACGGTGAGTAATAGTCCATGAAAACGGCCAGAATTGGACAAAACTGAGAGTGTTGACGACGCACACGTAAACACATCCCGGGGATCGTCAATCGAGGAACTCGCTTTGGGAAACCAAAACAGTGATCAATAGTCCAGGAAATGAGCCAGAATTGGCCAAAATTACGAGTGTTGATGAACGACACATAAGCGCACCTTGGGGTTCAATAACTATTGAAACCGCTTTGGGACCCCAAAATGGTGAGTAATAGTCAACAAAATGGGTCAAAATTGGACAAAACTGTGAGTGTTGACGACGGACACGTAAACGCACCCCGAGAATCGTCAATCATGGAAATCACTCTGGGGCCCCAAAAGCTGAGTAATAGTGCACGAAACGGACCAGAATCAGCCAAAAATGTGAGTGTTGATGACCGACACGTAAAAGCGCCCCAGGGTTCGTATGTCGTGGAAATCACTTTGGGACCCGAAACAATGAGTAATAATCCATGAAACGGGCCAGAATCAGCCAAAATTGTGTGTTGATGACCGACACATAAACGCACGCTGGGGTTTTTCAATCGTGGAGATCACTCCGGATCCCAAAACAGTGATTAATAGTCCACAAAACGGGCCAGAATAAGCCAAAATTGCGAGTGTTGATGACGGG
>NW_025248515.1:0-2320 GCF_018294505.1 Triticum aestivum | reverse complement strand
CGGCCGGTGTGCAAGGTATGACGCCATGGTGCTGTGCGATGCAGCAACGTCAGGTACGAGGGTAGTGCAGCGTGACAACCTGTTTAAAAGAGTACCAGAGCCAACATCTGCACATGTGTTAGCCGAGTGAATAGATTGAGTCAGTTTGCATGCATGTGAGTTTGTTAGCTGCATGTAGTGTGTGTTGGAGGCCAAGTCATTGCTCCTGTAGAGATTCCAGGATTAAGATAAGGTCAGTCAGTACGTGGTTAGTGTATGGAGAGTTTAGAGGCATGGGTTGCATAGAATGAGTGCCTAACCTTTGTGTATCTCTCCCTTAATCTATATATATATATATATATATATATATATATATATATATATATATATATATATTATCAATCATATGGGCAGGGAAGACACCCTGTAAAAAAATAATAACAATAATAATAATAATAAAATGAATAAGCAAAGTTGAATATTTAAGCAAGTTAAATTAAAAATAAATGAAGCAATGCTGAATATTTAAGCAGCCTTGGCATGTATGTACGCATACACTGGCACATGAATTCTTGAAGGCAGAAGAAGCCCTGAAGACTAATCGCATGAAGATCTGTATGGCCGAAGAGCAAAGATTGGTACACAGAGGCCAGTCAATAATTCAGCGAGAGACAATGCCACGTGAAGAAAGCAAAGTTTCTTGAAGATTGAAGTTTGTCGGCACTCTCTCTCGCACTTTTCTATATTATTAGAAGGACACATATGTACCCTAGTAGGAATTTTCTATATTATTAGAATGAGACGCATGTACCCTAGTAGGACACGCGTGCATACTACCGTGTCTAAAATAAGTGAAGGAAGACTCCCGAAGGCCTCCCTAGCAACCACCCCTCGCGGCTATAAAAGGAGACGCTGGGCTCAAGAACAGAACACAAGACGGGAGAGCAAGAAACACTCAGAGCATCGAGACCCTCCACCAGAGCACCATTTCCTTCGTAGTTTAGCCACCACCACTGCTAGTAGAATAGCCAAGAAGGCGCTTCGATCGCCAAGAGTTTCAAGATAATTTCCTAGTTGTGTGTAATCCCTTCGGGACCTCCCGAAAGGGAAAACTGTATGTAAATTATGTTGTGGAAATGATGTAGTTTCTTGGTCTCACTTAGTATTTTTATTTATGATTGATGGGACGAGTTCTTATGCTAGGGATACTATAGGAGAAACCTCTGCGTGTGTAGTTCTCTGTGTAGCCCAGAGTGGCGTTTGAATGAGAACCTTGTGGCCGTAGAGAATTGTTCCCTTCGGGTGGAACTGCCTGGGAAGATGGTAGGAATTTACCCCATAAATTTGCAATTAAAACTGATAAGTGAACGTAACTAGCTACATCTGATACAACATAATGATAAATATGGTGAGTACTGAGTAGGACTTTACACCACTGCGTACATCGTCAGTCGAATTGTTGGCCTCGCCAGCCCAGAATAGATCCTGTATGAAATAAATAATCAAGAACGTGAAGGTAATCATATTGAATTAAATATTACTGTGAATAGTGAAGTACTATTCCAAATAGTATACTGAATAAACACTATTGTGAATAGTGCCCTACCTAGTGAACAGTAAATACTATTCAAGATAAAAAGCATATCTGTCTATCACTTTCACCTAATCACATACTAATCTAATCAAAATCTGATCTAATATTGATTAAGTATCAGGTCCAGCTTTTAATCATTGAAAGGTTAAAATATTTAAACTTAGAAGTTAGCGTAGGTAAAGTAATAAATACTAAGGAAAATCTAAATATAAGGTGTAGAGTAAATCCCTCTGAAGAGCATATGTGGCATACATCTCATAGCCAGTTAAATACAGTCGTCGATTTGATATATAACTTTTACATATCTTGGGGAAAAAGACAAGATAATTTAGACCAAAAATTTGAAAGTTTATTCAAAGAATACCAAAAGCTTGCTGATAAGTATTCAGGGTTGAATAATAAAATTGATCTAGCTTTACATAAGCTAAAGGAAGCAAAAGCAAGACAGAATACATTTTGCAAGAATAACGATTATATTAAAGAGGAAGTGTTATCAATAGGCCGTTACTTAAGTAAAGGCAAAGAGTCACTCCCACGCACTGATACAAGACAAGATATACTTGAAATAAAAAAGTTGGTGCAAGAGGTTAAAACTTTGATTATCTCATAATTATATGACTGAATATACTCAAGCATTAAACGAAGTAGCAAAATACCTGTCACCTCCTCACTACTAGGAAAAGGCCTACTAGTGGCGCACCAGTTTTGCCTACTAATGGCGCACTACTGGTGCGCCACTAGTACCAC
>NW_025248514.1:0-2320 GCF_018294505.1 Triticum aestivum | reverse complement strand
AGAATTCTAATAATTTTCCAAGAAAAAAAGATGAACATGTGCATCAACATGATTCGTATCGAGCACCATCACAAGGACATCAATTTAGTAGCCAGCAAGTGTGTACTCCAAAGACTATTTGTTTTTGCAATATCACAAATAGGTGTCATGGAACCTCATTCATTTAGCTATTGTTATCAACGGGGTTTTATTTTGTTTACACAGATTGAAATGGTAGTTGAAGTCATGAATGCACGCATTGCTGATCATGAAAAGAAGGTAGGCAGGAAGTTAATGGAAATTGAGCACAAATTTGATGTCAAATACCAGACTCTAGGTGAAGACTTGATCGACATGAATACTAAAACTGGCACTAATCCTAGGTTGTCGAAGGCCGAGGACGAAATTAAAGACTTAAGGAGGGAACTCCATATATGTCATACGATGCATTTTGTATTTTTTATGAATATGTTCCTTCATGTTCATTATTGTTTGCATTGTTACAGGACTTAAAATACGAATTTACAAGGAACCGACAATCAGTGTCACAGAAAGGAGGCGTGCAGGTGATCAATATGGCCCAACATGTTAATATCTAAAAGTAACAAACTAATGATGAACTACCTTTGTTCATTGTAGGATCAAGTCAATGTGTGCAATTCATCCCTGACAGGAACTCCTAGGGCTAGCCAAGTCACGACAGGGACTTCGAGTACACCAAGTGCAAGACATGTGACGGAAAACAATGAGGAACCACAATTAACTCCAATGAAGCCTGTCTTTGGTAATGATTACAAGTTCACGCATGAGGACATAGAGACAGCCGTTTACATCCGCGGAACATACGACCCTGTTGAAATAGCTAGAATCGGATACATTACCCTCACAGCAGAAAATCTAAAGCGAAATTTGGACGACAAATACATTTATGGTGATGTAAGCCAATTATACTCTATTCTACATCATTACTGCAACAACTGTCTTATTATTGTATGATTGAAAATTTGGCAGGTTATTATGGCATATGCTAGCATTAGCCAAATTGAGAATGATACTACCTCAATCATATCCCCTCTAGAAACCGAAAAACTGTTACAAATGAAGGGGGTGGTTCCTGTTGGACGTGCAGCCTCATGGTTAGCTCGTGTAGCAGGAAAATTTGTAGGGCGCCGAAAGGTACACGTTTTCCACAC
Source organism: Triticum aestivum (assembly GCF_018294505.1). Taxonomy (NCBI): domain Eukaryota; kingdom Viridiplantae; phylum Streptophyta; class Magnoliopsida; order Poales; family Poaceae; genus Triticum; species Triticum aestivum. The sequence continues at coordinate 1,148 of NW_025248514.1, read as the reverse complement.
TTTCATAGTTTACGTACACGACAACTTTCGGTTTTCAACCCAACCCGAATTTTACTGCAGGGTGCGCCTTCTTTTCTGTGAGCTCATATGAAAGAAACCTCAAAGTTAAGCGTGTTTTGCTTGGTGGATGGGTGACTGACTGAAAAATTGATTTCAGATGCGCACGAGTTAGGACAAAGTGCATATGAAAGACTACTGTTTGCTCTACCGACCCAGGCTAGATCACAGACGTAACAGCCAAAAAATGATGGGTTTGTTTAGGGCGTTGTAGAAAGCTACATGATATGGTCAACAACAGACTCCCGAACTCGACCCCGCTCCCCGCTCCTAGGGTTCCCCCGCCACCGCCGCCACCGGCTCCCCCGCATGGAGCCGCCAGCCCCTTCCCCCTCTCGTTCCCCTTCTCCTACCCCCTCCCTTTCCCGTACCCCGTGTCGCCTCCCCGAGCGAGGCGGCCGGGGGCCCTTCCCTAGCACCCCTCCAGCTCTCCCCAGCGTCCCTCCCTCCTCCCGCCGCCGTCAGCGTGCGCTGCCGGTCCACGGCCGTGTGGGGCTGGCGGCGGTGGGCATGCCTCCCCCCCCCCGCGCACGGCCCTCCCCTGCTCGGGCGGTGATGGCCGACGGCGGTGCGCCTCGGCCGGCTTCAGTGCTGCCCATCGATGGTGATGCCACGGGACACGGTGGTGCTCGACACGGCGGTGCGGCCGTTGGCCGTGGTGCGGCGCTGTGGCGCTGGGCCTGGCAGCGCCCGCCCAGCCCAGTTCTGGGCCATTTTGGGCCTTATCCGGGTTTGGCGGGCCGGTGGCTCGGCGTTCGGCAGCGTCGTTCCCTGGTGATGGCGTGGTGGCAGCGGTCTCGGGCAGTGAGGGCTTCGTCGGTCGGTGCGTTGCAGCGTGGTGGCAGGACTGTCCGGGTCCAGGTGGACCCGGCGGGGCATTCGGTGCCTAGCAAGTCCTTGTCGCTGCATCCGGTCGTCCCTGCTGAGGCGGTGGAGGTTGTCCCCTCCCTCCGGTCGCGATGTGGTCGCTCCCGTGGCCGTTGTTCCCTTTCCATCTCCAGGTCTCATGTTGGCAGCTCCAGTGAGGCGGTGAGGGTTGCCCGATAATCATGGTGGCACACGCTGGTGGGCGGATGTTGGGGTGATGCATG
>NW_025248513.1:0-2320 GCF_018294505.1 Triticum aestivum | reverse complement strand
TAACTGGGTGGCTATAAAGGTGCACTACAGGTATCTCCGAAAGTGTCTGTTGGGTTGGCACGAATCGAGACTGGGATTTGTCACTCCGTGTGACGGAGAGGTATCTCTGGGCCCACTCGGTAGGACATCATCATAATGTGCACAATGTGATCAAAGAGTTGATCGCGGGATGATGTGTTACGGAACGAGTAAAGAGACTTGCCGGTAACGAGATTGAACAAGGTATCGGTATACCGACGATCGAATCTCGGGCAAGTACAATACCGTTAGACAAAGGGAATTGTATACGGGATTGACTGAGTCCTTGACATCGTGGTTGATCCAATGAGATCATCGTGGAACATGTGGGAGCCAACATGGGTATCCAGATCCTGCTGTTGGTTATTGACCGTAGAATGTCTCGGTCATGTCTGCATGGTTCCCGAACCCGTAGGGTCTACACACTTAAGGTTCGATGACGCTAGGGTTATAAAGGAAGTTTGTATGTGGTTGCCGAATGTTGTTCGGAGTCCCGGATGAGATCTCGGACGTCACGAGGAGTTCCGGAATGGTCCGGAGGTAAAGATTTATATATGTGAAGTCCTATTTTGGCCACCGGAAACTGTTCGGGAATTTTCGGTATTATACCGGGAAGGTTCTAGAAGGTTCTGGAGTGGGGCCCACCTGCATGGGGGGACCCACATGAACGTGGCTAGTGGGGGCAAGGCCCCACACCCCTGGTCAAGGCACACCAAGATTCCCCCTTAGAAGGAATAAGATCATATCCCGAAGGGATAAGATCAAGATCCCTAAAAGGGGGGGATAACAATCGGTGGGGAAGGAAATGATGGGATTTCATTCCTCCCACCTTTGACAACGCCCCAATGGACTTGGAGGGCAAACCAGCCCCTCCACCCCTATATATAGTGGGGAGGCGCATGGGAGCTTTACAAAAGTTCTGTCGCAGCCCTCCCCCTCTCCCAAGTCCTCCTCCTCTCCCGCGGTGCTTGGCGAAGCCCTGCAGGATTGCCATGCTCCTCCTCCACCACCACGCCGTCATGCTGCTACTGGATGGAGTCTTCCTCAACCTCTCCCTCTCTCCTTGCTGGATCAAAGCATGGGAGACGTCACCGGGCTGTACGTGTGTTGAACGCGGAGGTGCCGTCCGTTCGGCACTAGGATCTCCGGTGATTTGGATCACGACGAATACGACTCCTTCAACCCCGTTCTCTTGAACGCTTCCGCTTAGCGATCTACAAGGGTATGTAGATGCACTCTCCTTCCCCTTGTTGCTAGTCTCTCCATAGATAGATCTTGGTGACACGTAGGAAAATTTTGAATTTTTGCTACGTTCCCCAACAAATATTTGGTGGATAAGTAGGATGGCAAAGTGAACAAGGGTATATTTGATATACAGGTTATTGATGTGTACCTTACTAGTGTCTATAGTAGCCCCTGAGTATTTGATACTTGTTCGTTTGCTAAAAATTAGTGACTCGAAACAGGAGTTACAGAATAAACAGAGACTAGTTGAGGGTGAAGTGACGATGTGTGTTGGAAGTAGTTCCAAGATTGATATGATCATCATCACACTCTCCCTAAACTTCCGAGATTAGTGTTGAACCTAAATAAATGTTATTTGGCGTCTGCGTTGAGCATGAATATGATTTGATCATGTTTATTGCAATACGGTTATTCATTTAAAGTCAGAGAATAATTGTTGTTCTGTCTACATGAATAAAACCTTCAATGGTCATACACCCAATGAAAATAGTTTGTTGGATCTCGATTGTAGTAATACACATATTCATAATATTGATGCCAAAAGATGAAAAGTTGATAATGATAGTGCAACTTATTTGTGGCACTGCCGTTTGGGTCATATCGGTGTAAAGCGCATGAAGAAACTCCATAAAGATGGATTTTCGGAATCACTTGATTATGAATCATTTGATGCTTGCGAACCGTGCCTTTTGGGCAAGATGACTATCTTCGTAACAATGGAGTGAGCAACAGATTTGTTGGAAATATTACATACTGATGTATGTGATCCAATGAGTGTTGATGCTCGTGGCAAGTATCGTTATTTTCTGACCTTCACAGATGATTTGAGCAGATATGGGTATATCTACTTAATGAAACACAAGTCTGAAACATTTGAAAAGTTCAAAGAATTTCAGAGTGAAGTGGAGAATCATCGTAACAAGAAAACAAAGTTTCTACGATCTGATCGTGGAGCAGAATATTTGAGGTACGAGTTTGGCCTTCAGTTAAAATAATGTGGAATAGTGTCACAAACTCATGCCACCTGGAACACCACAGCGTAACGGTGTGTCCGAAC
>NW_025248512.1:0-2320 GCF_018294505.1 Triticum aestivum | reverse complement strand
TTTGGGTCCCCGAAGTGATTTCCATAGTTGTTGAACCCCAGGGTGCGATTACGTTTTGGTCAACAACACTCGCAAGTTTGGCCGATTCTGGCCCGTTTCGTGGACTGTAACTGACTGTTTGGGGTCCCAGAGTGATTTCCATGATTGACGAAGCCCAGGGTGCGATTACGTGTAGGTCATCAACACTCGCAATTTTAGCCGATTCTGGCCCGTTTTGTGGACTATTAATCACTGTTTTGGGATCCGGAGTGATCTCCACGATTGAAAAACCCAGGGTGCGTTATGTGTCGGTCATCAACACACAATTTTGGCTGATTCTGGCCCGTTTCGTGGATTATTACTCACTGTTTCGGGTCCCAAAGTGATTTCCACGACATACGAACCCTGGGGCGCTTTTACGTGTCGGTCATCAACACTCACATTTTTGGCTGATTCTGGTCCGTTTCGTGCACTATTACTAACCGTTTTGGGGCCCCAGAGTGATTTCCATGATTGACGATTCTCGGGGTGTGTTTACGTGTCCGTCGTCAACACTCACAGTTTTGTCCAATTTTGACCCATTTTGTTGACTATTACTCACCATTTTGGCTCCTAAAGCAGTTTCCATAGTTATTGAACCCCAAGGTGCGCTTATGTGTCAATCATCAACACTCGTAATTTTGGCCAATTCTGGCTCATTTCCTGGACTATTGCTCACTGTTTTGGTTTCCCAAAGCGAGTTCCTCGATTGACGATCCCCGGGTGTGTTTACGTGTGCGTCATCAACACTCACAGTTTTGTCCAATTCTGGCCGTTTTCATGGACTATTACTCACCGTTTTGGGGCCCCGAAGTGATTTCCATAGTTGTTGAACCCCAGGGTGCGATTATGTTTTGGTCAACAACACTCGCAATTTTGGCCGACTCTGGCCCGTTTCGTGGACTGTAACTGACTGTTTGGGGTCCCAGAGTGATTTCCATGATTGACGAAGCCCAGGGTGCGATTACGTGTAGGTCATCAACACTCGCAATTTTAGCCGATTCTGGCTCGTTTTTTGGACTATTAATCACTGTTTTGGGATCCGGAGTGATCTCCACGATTGAAAAACCTACGGTGCGTTATGTGTCGGGCATCAACACACAATTTTGGCTGATTCTGGCCCGTTTCGTTGATTATTACTCACTGTTTCGGGTCCCAAAGTGATTTCCACGACATACGAACCCTGGGGCGCTTTTACGTGTCGGTCATCAACACTCACATTTTTGGCTGATTCTGGTCCGTTTCGTGCACTATTACTCACCGTTTTGGGGCCCGAGAGTGATTTCCATGATTGACGATTCTCGGGGTGCGTTTACGTGTCCGTCGTCAACACTCACAGTTTCGTCCAATTTTGACCCATTTTGTTGACAATTACTCACCATTTTGGGTCCCTAAGCGGTTTCCATAGTTATTGAACCCCAAGGTGCGCTTATGTGTCGGTCATCAACACTCGTAATTTTGGCCAATTCTGGCTCATTTCCTGGACTATTGCTCACTGTTTTGGTTTCCCAAAGCGAGTTCCTCGATTGATGATCCCCGGGTGTGTTTACGTGTGCGTCGTCAACACTCACAGTTTTGTCCAATTCTGGCCGTTTTCATGGACTATTACTCACTGTTTTGGGGCCCCGAAGTGATTTCCATAGTTGTTGAACCCCAGGGTGCGATTATGTTTTGCACAACAACACTCGCAAGTTTGGCCGATTCTGGCCCGTTTCGTGGACTGTAACTGACTGTTTGGGGTCCCAGAGTGATTTCCATGATTAACGAAGCCCAGGGTGCGATTACGTGTAGGTCATCAACACTCGCAATTTTAGCCGATTCTGGCCCGTTTTGTGGACTATTAATCACTGTTTTGGGATCCGGAGTGATCTCCACGACTGGAAAACCCCCAGGGTGCATTTATGTGTCGGTCATCAACACACAATTTTTGCTGATTCTGGCCCGTTTCGTGGATTATTACTCACTGTTTCGGGTCCCAAAGTGATTTCCACGACATACGAACCCTGGGGCGCTTTTACATGTCGGTCATCAACACTCACATTTTTGGCTGATTCTGGTCCGTTTCGTGCACTATTACTCAGCGTTTTGGGGCCCCAGAGTGATTTCCATGATTGACAATTCTCGGGGTGCGTTTACGTGTCCGTCGTCAACACTCACAGTTTTGTCCAATTTTGACCCATTTTGTTGACTATTACTCACCATTTTGGGTCCCAAAGCGGTTTCCATAGTTATTGAACCCCAAGGTGCGCTTATGTGTCGGTCATCAACACTCGTAATTTTGGCCAATTCTGGCTCATTTCCT
>NW_025248511.1:0-2320 GCF_018294505.1 Triticum aestivum | reverse complement strand
CGCGTCGTTACGTCCGGTTGAGAGCTGTATCCAAGCTTCGTGCCCTCCTGCGGAAACCACCCGGTGCAACTGATTCAGCTAAGCGCATACAAAAGAAAAAAAAGGAACGCTTTCTTTTGGGGGTGCGAAGGAATAGTTTCTAAATACTCTCTCCGTTCCAAAATAGATGACTCAACTTTGTACTAAGGTTAGTATAAAGTTGGGTCATCTATTTTGGAACAGAGGGAGTAAATAATAGGGTGTACGTAGTTATCCTTTGACGCGTGAGTTTAATGTATACCCAATCGTATCTCATTGCCAATCACGAAGTTTTAATGTACGTAGCCCAGCGAAGAAGGGATTCCTCTCCGGACGCTTGCTATATAAACCCCCCCGACCCCGAGACGTAGCCACACCAAAGCCACACCCACAGCCACTCCTCTTCCTCCCTTTCTCTGAGGCTAGCCACCGAGCAAGCGAGCAATGGCGGCGCCCAACCGGAGAGGTGGCAGCGGCCGGAAGAAGATCGTCATCCGCCGGATCGAGCAGGAGGATGCCCGGTTCGTCTGCTACTCCAAGCGCCGCCAGGGGTTCTTCAGCAAGGCCACGGTTCGCCTTCTCTCCCCGCGGCAGGGCCTTCTCCTTCGGCCACCCCTCCGTCGACTCCGTCGTGAAACGCTTCCTGGCGGGGGAGGCTGCGGGGGCTGGCGCGAGGGAGGAGGGCGCTGCCGACCACCGCTTGCTGGCCGGGGAGGGCGCTGCCGGCGAAGACGAGAAGCTCGAGAAGCTGCAGCAGGAGTTCGACGAGCTGCGCACGGAGCTGGTCGAGTTGAAGAAGCGGACCAAGCGCACGGACAAGGCCATGGCGAAAGAGCGCTCTGCGGGGGACCAGATAGCGGCTTGGTTCGACCCCAAGGCGCGCGACATGGGAGACGAGGACATGGCGGCCTTCTTCGCCGCGCTGATGCAGATGAAGGACGCCGTCTCCGATCGCGCCAACCAGGTTCTGCTCGAGGCGATGCACGCCCACATGAGCCGCATGGCGGAGGTGGCCCCGCCGCCGCCGCCGCCCCAGATCTCCTTGGAGTTCGGTAGCAGCAGCGGCACCGCCAACGACGGGATGGAGTTCCAGTTTCTGGTGCCTCCGCCACAGGAGCAGGGTTTCGAGGCCGGGATGGATATGCAGCAGATGGTGATGGCGCCGCTGCCTCCGTCTCAGGTGGTCGCCGCCGGGATGGATGTGCAGGAGATGCCTCCGCCGCCGGGGTTGGCCGCCGGGATGGATACGGAGCAGATGCAGATGACGATGCCTAAGCCGCCGGGGTTCGACGCAGGGCTAGACAAGGAGATAGATCAATGGCTTGATGTGATGCTGCCGCGTCCGGAGTTCACTGCCGGGATGGAGACGGTGCAGCAGGGGCTCCATCAACCCAACGCCGGCTTCCCGTACTGAGAGCCCGAGTCCAGTGCATATGGACACTAGTTTCGTATGCCTAGTTTACATATGCATCTTCTACTTAAGTCTTCGCGTTAATCTTTTTTTTTTTTGATTTGAAATGAAGTCGTAGCGTCAATCTTTGGTACATGCTCTGCATCTACCCTGGATCTGGACGAAATTAAATATTTCGTCAACATTTTTATTTGGTCATTTCCTTTCCTTATCATGCATTAATGGGTTGTAATCTGTATTGCACCGATATGAATGAAATACAAAGGTCGATCTGTGCTGGATACATCTATCTATTAATTACTGTGTATACTATTACTAAAATAAGGGACTCTCGCCTGTAGCATGGCAGCAAATAAAACACACTCATCTTGGCATCGGGCCATGAACCAAGACGCCCAAACGTCCAAGAAAGCTAAAGTGCAGCACGCCTAAAAAATTATACAGGCCAGCGATACTTGCACGTATGAAAGTCAACTAGAAGTACTATATACTTCAATAGACATGTCTCGTCTATTAGGCAAAAATATTTTGCCCGATAGATTAGGATCATGAGTATGAGAAACAAAAAAGGCTGTGAACATACAAATAAATGGAGATATTTGAAATACAAATAAAAGTACGGGCCTTCAAAAAAAAAGATAGACTGAGGTGTCAGCATGCAATGATTACAAACTACGCACCGTTAAATGTTTATAAATAAAAACACAAGAACTGATGCATAAATCTAAATATCAACAGGAATATATGTCACTAATTCTTAATAAGATATAATCAAAATCGACGTATCTTAAAAATACACGATCTCTTGATTCTAATATAAAGGTTGAGATTAAAAGATAAACAAAAGTATTCATGACTTTAATCAGTGAGCAACGGTCACACACAAAAAGG
>NW_025248510.1:0-2320 GCF_018294505.1 Triticum aestivum | reverse complement strand
GGGACCGGACATCCTCTCTCGAGCTCTGTTCTTCGTGTTCTTCAGAGTTCGTGCGAGCTGAGCCGGCCGTTGTGCTGACAGTAGTTTGGGCTAAGATTAGTCGTGGTCCAAAATTACTAGTGGCGGGTACCCTCAAGCATGTCCACCTCTTGTAGTTTGAGAAACAATGACATGCTACTCGAGATGCCCGCCACTGCTAATCCAAAACAATAAGCTACGCACAAGGAGCGCTCGTTGGCGTGGTACACCTGTCCATTTATATCGGATTGCTACAGTAGCGAGAAGGAGAGAGGAAAACGCATCCAGATAGCACCTCCCTCCCAGGTAAAACTCGCTCGTCTCCTCATCTCTCTCATCTTCTCCTCCTCAAGTGGCGGCTAGGGTACCGCCACCTTCTCCCATTCCCTTCTCTCCCTGTCACCTCCTCCCTTTCCTTGCCTCCCTACGAAGCCAACCTGCCTCCTTCCGCTCCTCCTTCCCCACGAAGCTAACCCTGCTGCCTTTGCCATCCTCTCGTCGACGAGCTCCGGTAGGCAAAGGGGATGACATCCTGGATTCGGCTTCATCCTTTTTCCAGCCCGACGCCTTCACACCCCCGCTCCCTCGCCATCGTCATTGTCGCTGCACGCCGGTCCTATTCCACCATGACCCCTCCGCATACACGCAGACGACAGCCACCGGAACCGCCTCCGTCGCCATCGTGACCTCCACCTGTTCCCCGATCTGGCCGCGCCACCGGGAGAAAGCTGTTCGCGGCGCTATATCGCTGCCACGAGCTGTGCAAAGGGCCGGGAGTCGCCGGGGGCGCCGACACTGTCTCATCCTTCCTTGGCAGCCGCCTCCTTCCCTCCCCCTCTCTCCCCGAGTAAGAAATACAATCAGGCAAGGCCATCTCTCTCTCTCTCTCTCTCTCTCTCTCTCTCTCTCTCTATCTATCTCTCTCTCTCTCTCTCTCTCTCTCTCTTTAGGGAAAGATAGAGACTAGAACAAATTATTATGTAGCATGTCTGCTTATGTGATTGCTATACTACGCCCATGGTCTGACAAGACTACACTGACGTGATCTACGCCAAGGGGTCTATGCCAACAGCAGCCGTATGCATAGATCTATGCCGACGGCAAAGGACCTATGCCGACGGCCCTCGGCCGTAGGCATAGACCGCGAGTCTGGTAGTGGTTGTGTGAATCAGTGATGCACATATCTGTTTGTGAGGATACTTGTCAATTATATTTCTCATAAATTCCTTTTGAATGTGCAAAGTCTGATTAATCTGGGTGGGAGGCGATTGCTAAATAGGCCGTCATGCAGAAACGCATATAAAGAGCAGCTGCTTATTATGTGTTATTTATAATCATCTCCTCCAACTCAACTGATAGTTCGAGAGTAATTAAGTGTTAGTACAATCTCAACATATCCATGTTGATGGCTTCAGCCAAATTAATTTCGGCACTATTAACCAAAATACTGACCGTGAAAAATTAGTCTGAATAATGAATTCTGCATTAGATTCTCTATGAGTAGCGCCACTGAGAAAATTCATCTGTTAGACATTTAACTTTTAGTAAATGCATGCAAACTGAATTATGTATTAGTTTCCATGCCAGCAGCATGACAGAAAAGGCGGTTCTTCTCTATGCGAGTTCAACGGATTGCTTGGGTGAGATTTTATTAGGATAATCTCAGAGGTTGCTAACAATCAGTAGAGTTACTCATAGTACTAATGGTTATGCAAGTTTTCTTCAATTAATTTTGAAATGTGCTCCTCCTTATTGAAGATGGTCATGACCAATTTCAGAACTGCAAAACCATTGAACATTGTTGGTATAAATTGGGCTTGGTAAATACTCGATCGAGCAGCTCCGTTGTTCCACATTTTGGTTCACCCTTACACACTTCACCGGATATAGGAATTTAATTAGATGTAGGTAGATACTTTGGTGTACAAGGACCCATTGCACTCCTTTTCTTGTAGCCTCACAATCAGTCCATATACATGTTCTAGACTGTACAAACTAGCGTGGTGGTAATCACCATGGCACCTTTACTACATACGACAGTATGCATATACCCGATCGATGTTGTTGCTTATGTACTTGTTTCTAAGGGCATCTCCAGCCGTTGGCCCTCCAGGAGGGGCAAAAAATCGCCCCCTGGGGGCGCACCGGCGCTAAACCGCGCACTGGGGGCGTGATGCCCCCCAGTCGCGGCGCCCACGGTTAGTCAAAAAATTCAAATACGGCGCAAAAACGACTCAAATTTAACGCAAATATCGGCGAGTTTGTTCAAACTTAAACATATTTTACAAAAAAAAAAAACTAC
>NW_025248509.1:0-2320 GCF_018294505.1 Triticum aestivum | reverse complement strand
GTTAGTTGAACCAAATATGATATCATCAACATAAATTTGGCACACAAATAATTCTCCATTAACCCTTTTAGTAAAGAGTGTAGAATCAATTTTACCAATCTCAAAGCCTTTTTCAATAAGAAATTTAGTCAAGCATTTATACGAAGCTCTAGGAACTTTTTTAAGACCATAAAGAGCTTTGTGAAGTTTATAAACATGGTCGGTTTTCTTAGGATTAACAAAGCCGGGAGGTTGTTTAACATAGACTTCCTCCTCAATTTCACCATTTAGAAAATCACTTTTAATGTCCATTTGATATAGGGTAATGTCATGACGATTCGCATAAGCAAGTAAGATGCAAATGCACTCAAGTCGAGCAACGGGGGCCTATATCTCACCATAGTCCATACCTTCGACTTGAGTGTACCCTTGAGCAACGAGATGAGCCTTGTTGCATACAACTTTTCCATCTTCCTCTTGCTTGTTCTGACACACCCATTTGGTTTGAATGACATTGTGCTTCTCATCGGGATTTTCAACTAACGTCCACACTTGGTTCCTCTCGAAGTTGTGTAGCTCTTCGTGCATGGCATTTATCCAATTCGGATCTTCCCATGCTTCTTCAACCTTCATAGGTTCAATGCTCGAAATGAATGAGTAATGTTCACAAAAGCTATCCAAATGAGTTTTATAGCGAGTAATTCTCCCGGTTTGAATGTCATCAAAAATTTGTTCGATGGGATGATGTCTTAACACTCTTGCTTGAACTCGTGAGAGCTTTTGTTTGGGTCAGGGTGGAACATCCTCTTCATTATCTTGTATTTCTTCGTTGTTGTTGGCATTGTTGTTCTCCCGTGGAGGTGGAGAAGGAGGTCGTCGAGGTTCATCTTGTTGTACATCCTCGTATTCATTGTCTTGATGTGTCCCACTCGTGGATGCCTCCAAGTCAACTTGTGGTTCACCTTGGCGTGAAGTTGAGGCTTCCACTTGGACGGATGAGGTATTCTCCCTCACCTCCGTTGGACGAATCTTGCCAATAGACAGGCCGTGTATAGCTTCCGAAGGATCTTTGTCACCTACATAAATTGGCAATTGCTCTACTTGCGAGCCGTTAGATTCATCAAACTTCACATCTACCGTCTCATCAACTTTTCAGGTGAAATTGTTGTAGACACGGTATGTGTGAGAGTTTGAGCCATAACCTAGTAGGAAACCTTCATGAGATTTAGGAGCAAATTTCGAACGATGATGCTTATCAAGAATGTAACACTTTCAGCCAAATACCCGAAAGTATCCAACTTGTGGTTTGTTACCGGTGAGAAGCTCATATGCCATCTTGTCGAGTAGCTTGTGAAGATATAGACGATTCGTTGCATGGCAAGCTGTCTCAACCGCTTCTGCCCAAAAATGTTTTGGCGTCTTGTACTCATCAAGCTTCGTCCTCGCCATTTCGATGAGCGTCAGGTTCTTCCTCTCAACAACTCCATTTTGTTGCGGTGTGTACATAGCCGAGAACTCATGTAAAATCCCTTCTTCGTCAAGAAAGTTGTCCACATTGGCGTTCTTGAACTCTGTTCCGTTGTCGCTGCAAACCTTCTTGATCTTCACTTCAAATTGGTTTTGGGCCTTCCTAGCAAAGTTAATGAAGATCTTTTGGACCCGCCATTTATCATCAAGAAAGAACACCCACATAAATCTTGAAAAATCATCAACAATGATCAATCCAAACGAGTACCACCAAGACTCTTGTAGGCATTGGGACCGAAAAGATCCGTGTGAAGTAGCTCAAGCGGTCTCCTTGTGGTCATGATGTTCTTCACGGGGTGACCTCCTCCAACCTATTTTCCTGCTTCGCAAGCACTTCAAAGTCTATCCTTGTCAAATATGACATCTTTAACACCAAGGATATGATCATTTTTAATAAGCATGTCAAGATTTCGCATGCCCACATGACCTAATCGTCAATGCCACAACCAGCCTTTACAGGATTTAGCAATTAAGCAAGTGCTAGGCTGAGCTTTTTTAGTGAAATCAACAATGTATAGATCACCTCTACGTATGCCAGTAAAGACCATTTTATGATTATCTCTCCGAGACACTTGGCAATCTACTTCAGTAAATAGGACATTGAAACTGAAATCGGATAGTCTAGATACATAAAGTAAATTGTAGCCATGAGATTCAATGAGCATAACATTTTGTATGGAGTTGTTATGTGAGATGGCCACCTTACCAAGGCCAACCACCTTACCCTGTGAGTTATCTCCAAAAGTGCCATACTTTCGAGGGCCGCCGTTTTCAGCAAGCTCACGAAACATATCCTTATCTCCGGTCATGTGAT
>NW_025248508.1:0-2320 GCF_018294505.1 Triticum aestivum | reverse complement strand
CATTATCAGCACACTTCTTAACATTGAAGGCAAGACGAAAGATACCTTAAAATCTAGGATTGATTTGACACACCTGGGTATCAGAAAGGATTTGCAGGTGCAAGATGAAGGTAAACCACGGGATATGGCACCAGCTGTGTACGTCTTGGACAAGGTAAAAAGAAAAGAATTCTGCGAGGTCCTGTCACGTGTGAGATTCCCACATGGATTTGCTTCCAACCCTGAAAGGAGAGTCAGTGCAGATGGAAACAAGGTACAAGGGTTGAAAACTCATGATTGCCACGTCCTACTTCAAAGGGTTTTACCTGTTATCCTTAGAGGATTAGGCCGCCCTGACTTATACAGAGCAGTTGCAGAGTTGGGACAATTCTTCAGGGAACTCTGCAGTAGAAATATCAGGATAGATGCTTTGGAGCGTCTTAGAGACAAGATACCAACTATCCTATGCGACCTTGAGAAGATATATCCTCCAGCCTTCTTTGATGTGATGGTGCATTTGGCTGTTCATCTACCTGATGAGGCACTACTTAGAGGTCCAGTACAGTATGGCTGGATGTACCCTATTGAAAGGCGGCTAGGCACTTTCAAGGGCTATGTTAGGATCAGAGCTAGACCCGAGGGTTCCATTGCAGAGGCCTACATTGCTACAGAAGCGTTGGCATTCTGCTCAAAATACATTGAAACAGCTGATCATCTTAGCAAAGAGGTGGGTGAAGACAATCCTGGGCTCAATGTTTTCGATTATTCTGTTCGAGTTACAGGGAAGAGTCGACAAGAGGACAAACCTAAAGATATGGAAAAAATGGTTTGGTATGTGTTGAATAACTGTCCTGAGATACTACCTTATATCAAGTAAGTGCAGTACTGTAGCTTATACATCGTAATCTACTAAACCTGCAGCACATTCTTATATATTTAGATGTTTGACGCGATCACTATGTTGTGCAGCATGTACAAAGAGGAGTTACTGCCGCAAAATCCAAGAAACATTGACAAACTGGTTATGGCAGGATTTGCGAAATGGTTCAAGAACCATGTAAGCTTTTGAAGTGCACTGTCAGTTTTTTTTAATATATTGAGTACATAAGATGATCAACTTGTCTATTTTCTAACCATAGGTTAAGAAGATGCGGGAGGATGGGCAGGCAGTTGATGATGCCCTTTACTCACTAGCAATGGGTCCTGATACTCGGGTAAGACATTATGAATCTTGCGTTGTTGGAGATGTGCGCTACAACACCCTTGCACGAGACGAAGGCAGGAAGACACAAAACAGTGCCATCATGAGCACGAATACGTATGGCAAAGAGACAACTGAAATGTATGCTAACATAACAGACATTGTTCAGTTGCAGTATATCTCCAGTTTTGAGGATCATCGGTGTGTGGTTCTGTTGTGCTGTCGTTGGTATAACCTGTTTTCCAGGATCGCAAAACCCAGAGCTGATGATTATTTCAAATCCATCAATGCCAAGGCGGCGTACCAGACCAACGAGCCTTTTATTTTGGCAAATCAAGCAACACAGATATTTTTCTTGGAAGACACATTTGCATGTAGCGATGACTGGAGAGTATTGCAAAGGTTTGAGCAGAGGAATTCGTTTAATGAAGTTGCACAACAAGATGATGCTTACACTGCTCCTGATGTACAAGATAACACAGATGTTCCTAATATCTTTGAGAACCATCACGTCAATGACGCCGGCGAAAAGATTGCCTGTCGTGCTGTGGACATACAAGAGTTGATCAAGAAGAAGCCAACATTCGAGGACATTGAGGACGAAGAAGAATATGACACCATGGGGAATTACGATTCAGACTGATACACATGGCGAAGATGTTGACGCTGCTGCTGAGGATGATGATTACATTGCTTTTGTCATATTTGCCTGCCAGAAGACGTTTTTTTATCTACTATGTGAAATTGTGTTTGCTATGACAACCGAAACCTGATGAACATGTTGTTTAGTATTTTGCTGTGAGAACATCACTTGTTATGTGTGCTGATTTGTGTTTGGTGATTGTATGAAAACTAAAACATGATGACATTGTTGTTTAGTTGTACTCATATTTGGCTGTGAAACTTGAATTTGATGACATAGTTTGCTGTTGGACTGCAATTTGCTCGACGTCTTCGAATGAGAACAAAGCTGACCCGACAGGGCCTCTGCTATCTATTTATTTATATGAGCAAAAGAGGATACCCCCTGATTTCCGTTAATAGAAATCATTAGATGTTCACAACACTACACCCAGCCTGCTACACATGTTTCATTCATTACTAGTTTCAGCAAAGTGCTCATGTCGTAGCCACTGAATA
>NW_025248507.1:0-2320 GCF_018294505.1 Triticum aestivum | reverse complement strand
TGGGGTTCAACAACTATGGAAATCACTTCGGGGACCCAAAACGGTGAGTAATAGTCCATGAAAACGGCCAGAATTGGACAAAACTGAGAGTGTTGACGACGCACACGTAAACACACCCCGGGGATCATCAATCGAGGAACTCGCTTTGGGAAACCAAAACAGTGATCAATAGTACAGGAAATGAGCCAGAATTGGCCAAAATTACGAGTGTTGATGAACGACACATAAGCGCACCTTGGGGTTCAATAACTATTGAAACAGCTTTGGGACCTCAAAATGGTGAGTAATAGTCAACAAAATGGGTCAAAATTGGACAAAAGTTGACGACGGACACGTAAACGCACCCCGAGAATCGTCAATCATGGAAATCACTCTGGAGCCCCAAAAGGTGAGTAATAGTGCACGAAACGGACCAGAATCATGCAAAAATGTGAGTGTTGATGACCGACACGTAAAAGCGGCCCAGGGCTCGTATGTCGTGGAAATCACTTTGGGACCCGAAACAGTGAGTAATAATCCACGAAACGGGCCAGAATCAGCAAAAATTGTGTGTTGATGACCGACACATAAATGCACCCTTTGGTTTTTCAATCGTGGAGATCACTCCGGATCCCAAACCCGTGATTAATAGTCCACAAAACGGGCCAGAATCGGCTAAAATTGCGAGTGTTGATGACCTACACGTAATCGCACCCTGGGCTTCGTCAATCATGGAAATCACTCTGGGACCCCAAACAGTCAGTTACAGTCCACGAAACGGGCCAAAATCAGCCAAACTTGCGAGTGTTGTTGACCAAAACGTAATCGCACCCTGGGGTTCAACAACTATGGAAATCACTTCGGGGACCCAAAACGGTGAGTAATAGTCCATGAAAACGGCCAGAATTGGACAAAACTGAAAGTGTTGATGACGCACACGTAAACACACCCCGGGGATCGTCAATCGAGGAACTCGCTTTGGGAAACCAAAACAGGGATCAATAGTCCAGGAAATGAGCCAGAATTAGCCAAAATTACGAGTGTTGATGACCGACACATAAGCGCACCTTGGGGTTCAATAACTATGGAAACCGCTTTGGGAGCCAAAATGGTGAGTAATAGTCAACAAAATGGGTCAAAATTGGACAAAGCTGTGAGTGTTGACGACGGACACGTAAACGCACCCCGAGAATCGTCAATCATGGAAATCACTCTGGGGCCCCAAAACGGTGAGTAATAGTGCACGAAACGGACCAGAATCAGGCCAAAATGTGAGTGTTGATGACCGACACGTAAAAGCGCCCCAGGGTTCGTATGTCGTGGAAATCACTTTGGGACCCGAAACAGTGAGTAATAATCCATGAAACGGGCCAGAATCGGCCAAAATTGTGTGTTGATGACCGACACATAAACGCACGCTGGGGCTTTTCAATCGTGGAGATCACTCCGGATCCCAAAACAGTGATTAATAGTCCACAAAACGGGCCAGAATCGGCTAAAATTGCGAGTGTTGATGACCTACATGTAATCGCACCCTGGGCTTCGTCAATCATGGAAATCACTCTGGGACCCCAAACAGTTAGTTACAGTCCACGGAACGGGCCAGAATCGGCCAAACTTGCGAGTGTTGTTGACCAAAACATAATCGCACCCTGGGGTTCAACAACTATGGAAATCACTTCGGGGACCCAAAACGGTGAGTAATAGTCCATGAAAACGGCCAGAATTGGACAAAACTGAGAGTGTTGACGACGCACACGTAAACACATCCCGGGGATCGTCAATCGAGGAACTCGCTTTGGGAAACCAAAACAGTGATCAATAGTCCAGGAAATGAGCCAGAATTGGCCAAAATTACGAGTGTTGATGAACGACACATAAGCGCACCTTGGGGTTCAATAACTATTGAAACCGCTTTGGGACCCCAAAATGGTGAGTAATAGTCAACAAAATGGGTCAAAATTGGACAAAACTGTGAGTGTTGACGACGGACACGTAAACGCACCCCGAGAATCGTCAATCATGGAAATCACTCTGGGGCCCCAAAAGCTGAGTAATAGTGCACGAAACGGACCAGAATCAGCCAAAAATGTGAGTGTTGATGACCGACACGTAAAAGCGCCCCAGGGTTCGTATGTCGTGGAAATCACTTTGGGACCCGAAACAATGAGTAATAATCCATGAAACGGGCCAGAATCAGCCAAAATTGTGTGTTGATGACCGACACATAAACGCACGCTGGGGTTTTTCAATCGTGGAGATCACTCCGGATCCCAAAACAGTGATTAATAGTCCACAAAACGGGCCAGAATAAGCCAAAATTGCGAGTGTTGATGACGGG
>NW_025248506.1:0-2321 GCF_018294505.1 Triticum aestivum | reverse complement strand
GGTATCCAGGAGTTGCACAATCTCATGGTCTAAGGAAATGATACTTGACATTAGAAAAGCTTTAGCATACGAACTACACGATCTTTGTGCTAGGCTTAGGATTGGGTCTTGTCCATCACATCATTCTCCTAATGATGTGATCCCATTATCAACGACATTCAATGTCCATGGTCAGGAAACCGTAACCATCTATTGACCAACGAGCTAGTCAACTTAGAGGCTTACTAGGGACATGTTGTTGTCTATGTACCCACACATGTATCTGAGTTTCCCATCAATACAATTATAGCATGGATAATAAACGATTATCATGAACAAGGAAATATAGTAACAATAACTAATTTATTATTGCCTCTAGGGCATATTTCCAACATGACCTGCGTGTCATTGAAGAATGCCATGTAAATTACTTTACTTTATTGCTAAACGTGTTAGCCATAGAAGTAGAAGTAGTCGTTGGCGTGACAACTTCATGAAGACACGATGATAGAGATCATGATGATGGAGATCATGGTGTCATGCTGGTGACGAAGATGATCATGGCGCCCTGAAGATGGAGATCAAAGGAGCAATATGGTATTGGCCATATCATGTCACTATTTGATTGCATGTGATGTTTATCATGTTTTACATTTTTTTGCTTAGAATGACGGTACCTTAAATAAGATGATCCCTCGAAATAATTTCAAGAAAAGTGTCCCCCCTAACTGTGCACCGTTGCGAAGGTTCGTTGTTTCGAAGCACCACGTGATGATCGGGTGTGATAGATCCTAACGTTCGAATACAACGGGTGTAAGCCAGATTTACACACGCAATACACTTAGGTTGACTTGACGAGCCTAGCATGTACAGACATGGCCTCGGAACACGGAAGACCGAAAGGTCGAGCATGAGTCGTATAGTAGATACGATCAACATGAAGATGTTCACCGATGTTAACTAGTCTGTCTCACGTGATGATCGGACACGGCCTAGTTGACTCGGATCATGTTTCACTTACATGACTAGAGGGATGTCTGTCTAAGTGGGAGTTCATTGAATAATTTGATTAGATGAACTTAATTATCATGAACTTAGTCTAAAACCTTTGCAAAATGTCTTGTAGATCAAATGGCCAACGCTCATGTCCACCTCAACTTCAACGCGTTCCTAGAGAAAACCAAGCTGAAAGATGATGGCAGCAACTATACGGACTGGGTCCAGAACCTGAGGATCATCCTCATAGCTGCCAAGAAAGATTATGTCCTAGAAGCACCGCTAGGTGAAGCACCAATCCCAGAGAACCAAGACGTTATGAATGCTTGGCAGTCTCGTGCTGATGATTACTCCCTCGTTCAGTGCGGCATGCTTTACAACTTAGAACCGAGGCTCCAAAAGCGTTTTGAGCAACATGGAGCATACGAGATGTTCGAAGAGCTAAAAATGGTTTTCCAAGCTCATGCCCGGGTCGAGAGATATGAAGTCTCCGACAAGTTCTTCAGCTATAAGATGGAGGAAAATAGTTCTGTTAGTGAGCACATACTCAAGATGTCTGGGTTGCACAACCGCTTGACTCAGCTGGGAGTTAATCTCCCGGATGACGTGGTCATTGACAGAATCCTCCTGTCGCTCCCACCAAGCTACAAGAGCTTTGTGATGAACTTCAATATGCAGGGGATGGAAAAGACCATTCCTGAGGTATATTCAATGCTGAAATCAGCAGAGGTAGAGATCAAAAAGGAACATCAAGTGTTGATGGTGAATAAAACCACTAAGTTCAAGAAAGGCAAGGGTAAGAAGAACTTCAAGAAGGACGGCAAGGGAGTTGCCGCGCCCGGTAAGCCAGTTGCCGGGAAGAAGTCAAACAATGGACCCAAGCCTGAGACTGAGTGCTTTTATTGCAAGGGAAGTGGTCACTGGAAGCGGAACTGCCCCAAGTACTTAGCGGACAAGAAGGCCGGCAAAACCAAAGGTATATGTGATATACATGTAATTGATGTGTACCTTACCGGTGCTCGTAGTAGCTCCTGGGTATTTGATACCGGTGCGATTGCTCATATTTGTAACTCAAAGCAGGAGCTGCGGAATAAGCGGAGACTGGCGAAGGACGAGGTGACGATGCGCGTCGGGAATGGTTCCAAGGTCAATGTGATTGCCATCGGCACGCTACCTCTACATTTACCTACGGGATTAGTTTTAAACCTCAATAATTGTTATTTAGTACCAACTTTGAGCATGAACATTGTATCAGGATCTCGTTTAATTCGAGATGGCTACTCATTTAAATCCGAGAATAATGGTTGTTCTATTTATATGAGTGATATGTTTTATGGTCATGCCCC
>NW_025248505.1:0-2321 GCF_018294505.1 Triticum aestivum | reverse complement strand
CATCTACGTGGGAGTAGTTATGGGTATCCCGACGTCGTGGTATCAGCCGAAGCACTTCAGACGTCAGCGACGGAGCGGCGCGCGCCGAATTGGACTGGAACGCCACTAGGCTAGGTCTGCTTTCGGCCGCGTACGCAACATGCAGGTGTGCTATGGGCGATGGGCCCAGACCCCTGTGCGCTTAGGTTTAGACCGGCGTGCTGGCCTCTCTGTTGAGCCTAGGTGGGGCTGCGACGTGTTGATCTTCCGAGGCCGGGCATGACCCAGGAAAGTGTGTCCGGCCAAATGGGATCGAGCGTGTTGGGTTATGTGGTGCACCCCTGCAGGGAAGTTAATCTATTCGAATAGCCGTGATCTTCGGTAATAGGACGACTTGGAGTTGTACCTTGACCTTATGACAACTAGAACCGGATACTTAATAAAACACACCCTTCCAAGTTCCACAGACAACCCGGTGATCGCTTTTCTACAGGGCGACGAGGAGAGGATCGCCGGGTAGGATTATGCTATGCGATGCGACTGGAGATGCGCTTGGAGATGCTACCTGGATATGCTACTTGGAGATGCTACTTGGAGGACTTCAATCTACTCTCTTCTACATGCTGCAAGACGGAGGCTGCCAGAAGCGTAGTCTTCGACAGGATTAGCTATCCCCCTCTTATTCTGGCATTCTGCAGTTCAGTCCACTGATATGGCCTCCTTACACATATACCCATGCATATGTAGTGTAGTTCCTTGCTTGCGAGTACTTTGGATGAGTACTCACGGTTGCTTTCTCCCCCCTTTTTCCCCTGTCCTTTTTTTCTGGTTGTCGCTGTTGGAAATATGCCCTAGAGGCAATAATAAATTGATTATTATTATATTTCCTTGTTCATGATAATCGTTTATTATCCATGCTAGAATTGTATTGATAGGAAACTCAGATACATGTGTGGATACATAGACAACACCATGTCCCTAGTAAGCCTCTAGTTGACTAGCTCGTTAATCAATAGATGGTTACGGTTTCCTGACCATGGACATTGGATGTCGTTGATAACGGGATCACATCATTAGGAGAATGATGTGATGGACAAGACCCAATCCTAAGCCTAGCACAAGATCATGTAGTTCGTATGCTAAAGCTTTTCTAATGTCAAGTATCATTTCCTTAGACCATGAGATTGTGCAACTCCCGGATACCGTAGGAGTGCTTTGGGTGTGCCAAACGTCACAACGTAACTGGGTGGCTATAAAGGTACACTACGGGTATCTCTGAAAGTGTCTGTTGGGTTGGCACGAATCGAGATTGGGATTTTGTCACTCCGTGTAAACGGAGAGGTATCTCTGGGCCCACTCGGTAGGACATCATCATAATGTGCACAATGTGACCAAGGGGTTGATCACGGGATGATGTGTTACGGAACGAGTAAAGAGACTTGCCGGTAACGATATTGAACAAGGTATCGGTATACCAACGATCGAATCTCGGGCAAGTACCATACCGCTAGACAAAGGGAAATGTATACGGGATTGATTGAGTCCTTGACATCGTGGTTCATCCGATGAGATCATCGTGGAACATGTGGGAGCCAACATGGGTATCCAGATCCCGCTGTTGGTTATTGACCGGAGAACATCTCGGTCATGACTACATGTCTCCCGAACCCGTAGGGTCTACACACTTAAGGTTCGATGACGCTAGGGTTATAAAGGAAGCTTGTATGTGGTTACCGAATGTTGTTCGGAGTCCCGGATGAGATCCCGGACGTCACGAGGAGTTCCGGAATGGTCTGGAGGTAAAGATTTATATATAGGAAGTCCTGTTTCGGCCATCGGGACAAGTTTCAGGGTCATCGGTATTGTACCGGGACCACCGGAAGGGTCCCGGGGGCCCACCGGGTGGGGCCACCTGCCCCGGGGGCCACATGGGCTGTAGGGGGTGCGCCTTGGCCTACATGGGCCAAGGGCACCAGCCCCAAGAGGCCCATGCGCCAAGAGAAGAAAAAAAGGGGAGAGTCCTAAAGGGGGAAGGCACCTCCGAGGTGCCTTGGGGAGGATGGACTCCTCCCCATCCTTAGCCGCACCCCTTCCTTGGAGGAGGGGGCAAGGCTGCGCCCTCCCCCTCTCCCTTGGCCCTATATATAGTGGGGAAAAGGAGGAGCAATCATACCTAAGGCCTTTGGTTGCCTCCCTCTCCCTCCCGTGACACATCTCCTCTCCCGTAGGTGCTCGGCGAAGCCCTGCAGGATTGCCACGCTCCTCCATCACCACCACGCCGTTGTGCTGCTGCTGGATGGAGTCTTCCTCAACCTCTCCCTCTCTCCTTGCTGGATCAAGGC
>NW_025248504.1:0-2321 GCF_018294505.1 Triticum aestivum | reverse complement strand
TTAGTTGGTATAATAGGCAATTTTATTAGTCTCTTAATTTGGTTTTGTCACACATCATACCACTAAAGAATTTTAGCTGGTACCTAGTTATGTTACTTTCTCTTTGGTAACTTTCATGTATGCCTACTGGTAATATATGTTGTCAGTGTTCTGATAACTTGCCTTTTTAACTGTAAATGCATTGGTAACTTCTTGTGTTCATGTGTTCACATTTTTTAACAGCTACTGTTTCCAACACTGTAAAGGTTGGGGCCTGTACCAAAGGACGGGCATTGGTATGTCTTGTGCCTTAATCTCAAGGCAAAACGATTTGAAGTTCTTGATTCTCTTTGTCCACAAGATAGCCCTTCGCTCATCACACATGCGACGAAGCTTATGAATGGTATTAAAAAATCCTGGTTGATTGCGTACAAGGACTCGAGTAAGCAGATCCAAGACTATGATCTTGTGTACATCGATGTGTTCAAACAGGACAATGGGTTAGTTTTTTTGGCTAGTACTCCATCATTTTTTCCCATCTGAATACCCGGTAGTAGTGTAGCATTTCAAAAGTTCGTTCACCTTTTTGCATATCTTATTTTGCTTTTTAAGACATTTTTTTCCTTACAGCACTGATTGCGGTTTCTTCGCGTTCAAGATCTTGGAGTTCTGGGATGGTAAAAATATCCCAACAATAACTAAGGAGTAGATCCCGTCACTAAGGAAGATATTTGCAAGCTTGTGGCTGAACCATCCTCTTAACAAATGCACGCAATGGCGCTATCACTTGTTCAACAAGGAGTAATTGAGGTGAGAAATTTGCACCAATATAAGTTTGAATTTATGTTTAAGAACGATGATAGTTTTATACGTTTTTTCAGGGCTGATTACTATCATTTTTTTACATTTTTGCTGATAACTTGTGTTACTCAATGCTGATAACATACTTTATCAGGTGCTGATAACTTTCTATTTCATGGCGTCATAACATTTTGCTCACAAATAAAGAACGATAACTAAACTCATTCTCATTTCTGAAAATCCCCATTACATTTTGGACGATAACTTACATGTTTCAGTGCTGATAACTTTTCATTACATGGTGTCTCGACACGGTTTACACAATAAAATGGGTGAAATTGATAAGTAAAATCGATAACTTGCACTACAATGCCCATCTAACTTTTTGGCACTTCCAGTTTCTCAGTGCGGGATGGGTGAGGTACATTTTCGTTTATCATGATCTGTCGACCCGCAGACTCTACATTTACTCTCTTTTTTTGGTTTTGCAATGTCAAATGGGTTCTGAAATCTTTTCTCTCTTGGACGCCCTTTCGTAGTAGACTTTGGTGGGTCTAGTATCACTCTTGTGTTTGATGATTGGGATCCCTTGGCATGTGAGACCTGGAACTGGAAAATATTGCCAGACACATGCGTGACAAGAATGCTTCCTTGATGCACTACTGGGACACCTTTAGTGGCACTAGTCCCTGGTGGTGAAGGAAACATTTGTGCTTCTTTTCCCTCATCTTTTTCCTTTCTTGCTTTCTTTATCTGCCTCTTTTTTAGTGCATCCATGTCGTCTCTGAAAGCATTAATGTGTTTCCTTGCCAATGCCATCCCTTCATCAGTAGTGCAAGCGTCTTTTGCTTGTTCCTTGAAATCATTCAGAATAGATGTATATCTTATGATATTTATTTCTTCCTCTGTCATACCCTTCTTAACTGTTGGCTGTTGGTAATCAGGCTCAACAAGCTCCTCTTCTGGATCTCATGTCCACCTATCTAGGATATACCTCCTCGGTATCTCGTAGACTCCAATCTGTTCCATTACTCGTAGTATGTGTGCGCACAATAGCCCATCACGATCAAACTTGCAGCAAGTGCATGAGTATACCCCTTCATCCTTGTTCGCCTGCACATGGTATCCCCTATCCCCATACTTTGGTAGTATGCCTCGGAGCGACCACATCCTCAAGGTTCCATCTTGCAAAGTGTCGCATCCGTAAGAATTCTTTAGCTTCAGCTCTACCTGGAACTTGGAGAACAGATTTTGTGTGTATCTCCCTCGCATCTGCAACTCGATTGGGTTCAATGAATACATGTCTGCCTCTTTGTAAATTGTGTCCACTTGCTCTTTCGCCATAGCCACCATTACTTTCTCCTGGATGGAAGTGTATTAAGTTGCGAATTCAATCAATGAGTTGTTGGGGTTCACGTACTTCTTGAGCACAGCATTGAATCCCTTGCTCCTTGCAGTTGTCTGCAAGAATGGAAAGGAATGCTTCATGTAGTACATCGGGGACCAACATTTCCTATTTTCCCATAGCCAGTGAAAATTTC
>NW_025248503.1:0-2321 GCF_018294505.1 Triticum aestivum | reverse complement strand
TATATATAACTAGTTTATTTTTAGTAAATGCTTTAAACTAATTGAATTAATATAACTAGTTTATTTTAGTAAATGCTTAGTTGAATTAATATAAGTAGTTGAATTAATTGAATTAGTAAGTGATTAATGTTTCGCCTAATATGAACATAGGAAATGTCGTCTGACGACGGAAAAAATTTCATTATGTGCGAATACTGTGAAGACCAGCGCGGCCAGTGCGACAGAAATTTCCTTGTTGATGGTAGGCAATTCAGCATCAAGTTGGATAAGACTTTCGAATTCGATACAATAAGTCACAACGACAACGTCTGTATTCGTAATTAAGCATGACTTATATATGCTTCATTTGCCTGACTTATAATTTTTAATTTTCACTATTCTACTAGCGCATCCCGTGCCATGCAAGAATTCTTGTCTTGGATAAGATAGGTTTCAAAGATATGGAAACTATGGAGGTAAAGAGAGCTTACCTGAAAACTGAGCATGATGGTTATACTTTCAACGTCAAAGTATACAATACACAGACGTACACATATTTTGAATGCAAAACTTGGCAAGCACTATGCAAGGCTTATGCATTTGAGCCTGGTATGGTTATCACTTTTGATATTCGTCCAGAAGATGATATTGAAGGTAATAGAGACATATAGGTCGATGTGCAAACGCTTCCAGTTCTACCATTATGTGAGTTCTTCTCAACTATATTTTTGTCTTTGATATTGCTTATTCAAAAATAACTGACAACTAATTTTTATTGACAGCTTATCTCCATTCAACCAAACATGTCCGACGCTTGGTAGACATGACCTACTACTGTCCCGGAGCTGAACTAAACTGCGAGAAGATAAGTCATTATGTTTCATGGCTTGAGGATCTTCATACTGTCAAGACAAATTTTCTTCCTGCACTTAGAAATGTTAGTACTCAAAACGTGCGATCAATAGTGATGGTATTGAACTACGGTCACATCTATTTAGGAATGATGGTAAGATATTTACTATTTGTTCTCGGTGCATATTTTGCATACATAATTTTTTGCTAAACTTTCATTGCTAAGTATATTAATTAAGTACTATACAATATTCTTCAACAGGGACTCCCAATGACAGTTGTGCCTCAGGGGATCGAGACTAAAGGTCAGATGTCAATTGTTAGCTTACGGCCAAGATATCCTGCATTGCACATGAATGCATTCAGGATTTCTAGAAGCGATGAATGCTTAATAGTGAAAGATTGGAGGAAAATTGTTAATGATCGCAGAGAAGTACTAGGGGGCAGCAATGAGAAGCGCAGCCCACGATTAGGAGACAGGTTCATCGGCATGCTCCAGTATGATCAATCAGGAGAGCTATACATGTTCTATGCTATTTTACCAGAGAGAGAGTAGCTAGCAGGAGTGATTTAGCTAGTTCTTCATGCTGCTCTTAATTAGTACTTGTCCTTTCATGTCCGTGTTCTTCGTTCTGAACTTAAGTGATTTGCTTTTGTGGTGTTATGTATATATGAACGCTTATAATATCATGACAATCATGTTGAACTCGATCGATAATATTTTTGTTTCTGGTACAAGTGAATGTTTCTTCTTTAAGCTAGTAGTGCTGGTGGTGATTAGATAGCTAGTTAATTATTATATCATTTAATGAAAAAACCGCAGATTAGTTTCAGCTGGATGAATCCTATCTAGCTAAGTGATCAAGTATATGTCATATCCGTATATATTATATAGTTAATCAAGTATAATATGGATATGTCATACGTACTCTAGCTAGCTAGCTATATATAGAGATATCCAATAATGCATCGAGTCGAAACTAATCCGTCGTACTTTCACCTAATGATTTAAGAACTCATTATAATGTAAAACAATCACTAAATTAAATTGAAAACACAAAACTAAAGAAAAATTAAAAAAACACCCAAACATTTAGTATCGGTTGGTGTTACCAACTGGTACTAATGCCCTCCACGCAAACGGGCCTGGCTTGTGCCACGTGGTGGCACTTTAGCGCCGGTTCGTGACGAACCGGTACTAAAGGCCGGGGACCTTTAATCCCCCCTCTTTAGTGCCGGTTGGCGAACCGGCACTAAAGCCCATTACGAACCGGCACTAAAGGCCGGTTCTGCACTAGTGCCTCCTTTCTTCCACCACTCTCTCCTCTCACTTTCCATACCCTCTCACATGGACCTCTTGCCCATGCACCCATCCTCCTCCATGGCGCCGAAAGAGGCCGCCGCCTCGCGCCGCCGGCGTCTAGGAGCTCGCCGGTCTTCCACCAACGTCTAGGAGGCCGCCGCCCCGCGCCACCACACCGGAGCACCTC
>NW_025248502.1:0-2321 GCF_018294505.1 Triticum aestivum | reverse complement strand
TGCACAGTGTTTGAATAGCGAGATCAAGTGCTCATAAGCTGCCACACTTGAGTCTCCCATCCGAACAAGCTCCATGGCTTGCATATACATGTTGAAATGCCGGAAACTAAACGGGTTTTCTTGAGCATTGTCTCTCTGGTACTGCATCAGGTGCGCTGGAAGTATATCTCTTGCATCCCTTGTCCACCTTTTCACAATGTGCTTATTTGGGATCTCCGTAACACGAATGAAGTTGAGAACCTGCATTTTTTCACAAACAGACTGTCAGCCTGACCTGTGCCACTTAAATCATCAGTGCATCAATACAAAAAGAAGAAGCCTATGTATACTCATGCTATGTGCATCACCTTCAGGATATGGCTGCACAACAGCCCCATATGGGCGAACTGCCCGCACTCGCAGTCAAATTCCTCCCCTCATTCGATCACCGTCACCTTGTATGAAGTTCTGCACCATTTCTCCCTCCGTGCAGCATCTATATGTATTGCGACATACTCCGTTCAGTCACAACAGTTAATCTATCAGGTTGGGTTTTGTAGCACACTCACTAGTTACGAAATTACATTAACTGAACTTTCTGGGTGTCAATAACTACGGCTTGTCAGCCATCTCCGCAAGTATGCAGTATGTAAGCCTAGACCACTGTTAATTATATTTCTTCAGCACCATTACATCAGTTGCTGCTTGCAGATTTGGCAAGCACACACACAATTTTGTTCTATCAATTTTTTATGCAATTGCTAGGCCAAGGTGTTCGTACCTTTGCATCCAGCCTGGTGTTTTTGGGTCCACATGTTCTATCGAGTGCTCGGAGCCCTGAGGCATGTCCGCGCCGGCTCCGTCAGCCCGACAGATCTGCCCGTCCGCTTGAACCTGCCGGGGCTGCAACCTCAAGCTCCGCCGGTACGGCGACTGGGAACCGCACGGGCTCCATTGCCCCGTTATTATCATTCACCTCCTCAAGCAGTGTTCTACTTATTCCACACAAAATTTTCAGCGTTAGGATATAGATCAGTCCCCAAAATCCGAGCAGAAAACATTGAAAAGAATGGGTCACGAAGCAGATCCCTACCTGTTTATCGGCTGCAGTAAGACTGGTCGCTGCCACCCCGGCGAGGTCGCTGGACCGTCCAGTCGCCGTCGCCGGACTCGATATCTCCACCTATTTCGCCGACCGGTATGTGAGCCAAATCCAACTTCGCTACCTTACCCAGCGAGCGGCCCAACCACTGCATTAATTGCGTGGACTGCCGGCGCTAGCGGAAAGCACCGTACCTGATCCACGGATCAGGACGCCGGCGTCCGCCACGAGCCACGGCTCAGCCACGCTTCGCCGACGGCGTCCAACCTTGCCCCATCTGTCAGGTGCGTACAACGATGTATATTATAATTTCCCATGTACGCTATGGACCCGGCGACTGGCTCAGGCATTTAAAGCACCGAATCTCACGGCAGTTTTGGACGGGCGTGATTCCGAGCTCCTGTGAGCTCGTGATCACATACTCCGCGTCCGCTAAACTGTGCCTTTGTCCTCGGGGGTCATCAGCACCATACTTCATCTCGCCGACGACTGAGCACCATGCATGTCACCTGCCGACCTCATGCATCTCTCATTAGTTTCAAAGCTACGTAGTATTGTAGTATTATACACATGCAAACTTTTATACTAGCCTGCTGTGAGAAGATGCAATCAATCGTCTAAAAAAGTGTCATGATGCAATTAACAGTCGAAATCCTGACGCATCTGGTTGGCTACAAAACTGAGCTAGCCAAGTCTGCATTTGCCATTGGATCCATTAAGTAATCTCGTTTCCAAGGACTGTTCGATCATCGCTCGCCGGTTCTCCTCACCTGCTCCGGCCCCAACGACCACGACAACACGTGCTTAGCTAAGCTACAACCTCAGCAAAATCATCACACAAACCATTGGCATTATATACGCAACACGTACACGCATGTCCAGTCAAGTCCAGGTCACTACGGCTTTCCATCGATACAATATCAAGAGGAGCTCCAACCTCCAGGTCCGGCCATGGCAGCGGCGGCCATGGAGAGGTGGGCGGGGCTTGGATCAGCGGTGGCGACCGTCATATTCCTCTGGTCCGTGGTGCAGAACTATGTGCACCGGACCTTCCGCCTCTACCTCACAACCTGGGCCGCCAAACTTATCGCCTCCTTCAACCCCTACCTCCAGATCACCATCTCGAAGTACGGCGCCGAGCGCTTCCAGCGCAGCGACTTCTTCCTCGCCGTCAAGGCCTACCTCACCGACGCCTGTGCTTGCCGCGCGCGCAAGCTCAAGGCCGAGCTCGGCAAGGACA
>NW_025248501.1:0-2321 GCF_018294505.1 Triticum aestivum | reverse complement strand
GACTGGGGTCTTGTAACTGAATTCATACAACTGCTACACGGGCAGAGCACATCTGATTTCGGACCACCGTACTCAGCTCTGATAAAGTTCATGAAGTTTTCAACCCCCTCGACATATGCAGCGGAGAATCTTCGAGCAGAAGTTATCCAAGTCCTGTCCATCTGTTAGACATACAAATTAGTTCTTCTACTAGATATTACAGGAAAAACATATATGCTTTTTTATGAAGTCCAGAAAAAAATACCTAGGTCGATGTCTAAAGCTATGGCAAGATATTTGGACGAGCAGATCTAAGTAACGAAATATATGTAAAGCTAATTCAGCAAACAGATTTGAGTGCCAAATTATGGCAGGCTATTTCAGCAGTCAATGAGGCCGAGCACACAGCCATCAAACTATCGAAGGCCATCGCAGCAACAAAGATCGAGTATAAAACGGTGTAGAGCTATTTCACCTAACAGATTGGCTACTAGACCATGGTAATCTACGTCACAATAAATATATGGCAGGATGTTTTAGCAACTAATCGGCCTTGGCATGCCATCTCAGCTAAGCAGATTGAGTGGAGAACAGGGCAAGGAAGCTTCTTAAGAAGAGCATATTGACAGTAAACTACTTCGGCAAACAGTGAGATTAACAACGTCTATCAGCTAACATTCAGCGCTACACCGACATGAACGGGGCCTCAGTCTAGAATGCGCGTACCATGGGAGAAGCTGACCGCCATGCGTCTCCACACGAACGTCGCCCGCGGTGGCGGCGCTGACCGCCGTGCGCCTCCACAAGAACGTAGCCAGAGGTGGCGGCGCGGCTAGAGGACGGCAGTCTACAAGAGCGTACTGTGGGAGCGAGAGGATCGCCGAACCGCGGCGCCGACGTATCGGCGCGGCGGGGAGGGCGGCTTTGGCGGAGCGAATGGAGTGGAGGGGGACAGGGGGGAGGGGGTTTGGGGAATATTATTGGCTAGTTGGCCGGAGGGCGGTTGAATCGGATTTGGGGGGAATTTTTTGGTGTGTGTGGGGGGGGAGGATTTTCGCGCGGTGGGCGGGGGGAGTTTGGCGCATGGTCGGTTTCTCCAAGTACAGTCCCACGTGTCAGTGAAGAGGCAAGCCGAAGCGCGTTCCGTTTGCGTGAGCCGTGTGCAGGACCGAATGTGTGTGGGGTGCAATGCGACCGCGACAGGAGTGCTGTGAGTGTACCGCCTTTTTTCCTTTTAAACTAGGTGCTTCGCCCCCTCAAATTTTTTTTGTTGCTTCGCGCGATCCATCGATACTACTACTAGTAATCCGGTAATCCCGACTAAAACGGCACGGGCGGGTCTTTTCCCACGCGATATGCTGGAAGGTTGGCTTAGTTGGGTTTTTTAGGACGAGTAATGCTACACCTACGTAATCCCAGTTACGTAATTAACGTAATGTGAAACGTGTGAGCTGTTGATTGTAGATTGGGGGGAGGGAAGGGCCCACCACCATGAAAATCAGGGGATGAGAGAGAGAGGCAATTTACGTTAACCCTTTCGTAGGTTCCCGTCGATGTAGAAAGATGTGAAATGCGTGAATGTGTAGTGGACGTACTATTGGAGTGCCTAAGATAATTTGTGTATGTATAGACCCTATGTGTTTATTTTACTTCGCATGTTAGATTTGTCTCGGTTCAATAAAAAGCAGAGTTGGTGATGATGGTGTGCCTGTCATCCTGCAATATAGGCCGTCCGATCTATATCTAATGGATAGGAAGGAAACTATGACAATTTACCCGCACTCCTCTCCACATTTGCAGATAAGGCTTTCCATCATTCATCCTTTTCTCCCACAAGATCTTGATCTTCCGTGCAATGCACGGGCATCTTGCTAGTACTCCTACAATATGTATATTATTGTGAAAGTTCATATACACTGGCCAAGATTAATGCAAACACGGCAGATTTTCATTACATTTCGAACTTTTATAGGACAGAAAAATAAAAGAAACCCGACCCTAAACCTATTCTACGGCGGCGACCGACGTCCTCCATCTGCGATCTCTATGTACGGGGGCGGGGTTCAAGACCCGTGAAGTGAAGGTGCGGTCTCCGGCAAGGAAGAGTAGAACACGAGATACGAACCGGCCAGTTGGCACACCATGCCTTGCCGCCTCCCATGCCCTACTCATCCTCGGAGGAGTCCCCGACCTCGGCGGTGTCGGACGTTGGACGGCGGCAAGTAGGACGCGTGGCTGACGGTGCTCCCGTCGTCGGCCGCCAGCATGGCCACCGCTTGTGCGGTCGCGTCCGCGTCCGGCTACGCCACTATTGCATCGCGAGAGGCGACTTGAGCGAGGGC
>NW_025248500.1:0-2321 GCF_018294505.1 Triticum aestivum | reverse complement strand
GAGCCAAACCTATTTGGAGTAGGACTCCCCCCCCTTGGGCGTGCCACCCCTTGGCCAGCCTCCTCCTCCTCCCTCCTTCATATACGTGGGAGGGGGCACCCCATAAACACACAAGTTGACCTTTTAACCATGTGAGGTGCCCCCTCCACAGTTACACACCTCGATCATACCGTTGCGGAGCTTAGGCGAAGCCCTGCGCCGGTAGCATCACCATCACCATCATCACGCCGTTGTGCTGACGGAACTCACCCTCGGCCTCAACTGGATCAAGAGTACGAGGGACGTCATCGAGCTGAACATGTGCTGAACGCGGAGGTGCTGTACGTTCGGTACGTGGATCGGTCGGATTGTGAAGACGTATGACTACATCAACCACATTGTCATAACGCTTCCCCTTTCGGTCTACGAGGGTACGTGGACACACTCTCCCCTCTCGTTGCTATGCATCACATACATAGATCTTGCGTGATCGTAGGAATTTTTTTGAAATTACCGCATTCCCCAACAGTGGCATCCGAGCCAGGTCTATGCGTAGATGTTATATGCACGAGTAGAACACAAAGAGCTGCGGGCGATAATAGTCATACTGCTTACCTGTGGTTGTCTCCAGGACAGATCTGACCGTCTCGTGTCCTCGTCGTCAGCCGGGTGTTTGACGTGCTCCTCGCTGATCTGATCTAGAGGCCGTGGTGGGGCGTTGCAGGGGGCAACGTGAGGAGGCTGGCTGGAGGGATGGGTGGTCTGCCCACCCGTCACCGACGCGGGGGTGTGCCGTTCGAGGTCTCGCACCGCTCCGCCCCCTCCTCTTCTCCCTGGCCTGGTTGCCTCCGGCTCCATCTGTCGAGGCACTGGCGGCTCCAACGATGGTGGGGGTCTGCTGGTGCTGGTGATTCGTTCCTTTGGGCGTTCGTTAGGGTTTTAGGGTGGCAGGGCAGCGGCTCTGCGGTGGGAGCTGCGGTGTTTGTGAGCGGAGCTCGCAGCTCGGGTGCGGACTGGGGACCTTGGTCGCGTGGGCGGCGGTGTGGCTCGGGCTCGGCGACCCGTGGTGATCGGAGATGAAGAGGTATACCGGGGTGAAATCCTTGTCTGACCACGGTCAGACCGACGGTGGCGGCGTCCGAGGGCGTCGTCCCCTTCCTGTAGGCTCCGTCGCGGTCTCTCCTGATTCTTCGTGTTTCTCCGGCTGAAAATCTTGATCTTTGGATCGGGTGGTGTCGGCGCTCCAGTGTCGTGCCCTTCCTGAAGGCACTACCTTGGAGCTCGCGGTTCATCCGCGGTCAGCTATGTTCTTCACGGTGGCTTGTTCTCGGTGGTGGGCTCCGTCATTTTCGTAGTGATGCTTGTTGTACATCCGTTGTCCACTTCCAGTTGGCTTAGCTGATCTCCGGCACCTTTGTATCTTGCTCTGTGTGTGTTTGGGTGATGTGTTGTATGGTTCGGTTGTATGAGGGTCATTGCTTTATATATAAAGCGGGGCGAAAGTCTTTTCCGGTAGAAACCATGCCTTCTCGAAGAATGTGTAACATTTTACATTGACAGATTTCACCCCATTATTATTATTACTATTATTAGGGGTAGCCATCGGCTGTGTGCCTGTGGGCTTTTTTTAGGGGATATTCTTCTTTCTTTCTTGAATGAAGAATAACGTAATTAGTAACTTTTTTGTGGTGTGCCCAGCCAAATATTCCATCTACGAGTTAAAGGTTGAAAATAGACTTGTTCTCACATGTATGCCCATCACGGCAAAATCATCTGCCAAATCATCTGCCAAATCAAGTTTTCAAACAAGATTGTTAAACCTTTGTGTAATGGCCATTCTTATTCCTGCCATTTATTGAAAAATAATCTATTGATGCCCAGTTCTATCATCAATCAAAGCCCAAAAGTTCCTCACACTACCTCTTTTATTGGCCAAAGTAAAGTAGCAGTGGTGGGGCCCAGACCTCACCCACCACTAATGTCACCCCACCAATAAGCAGTTTCATGTTCAGGTTTGACTGTACTAGTGTATAAAAGTAGTGGAAGCAGTACACAGGTATTAATTTCAGCACATACTTAGTATCTAGTATCGCAGTGCGATATGTTGTGTTTACTGTCAAACCATAAACCCTAAACCCTAAAACTAACTTTAAAGCAAAAGAAAATTCCTGACAGGAACTCCAACATGTTCAACTACTTGGTGAGCTAAAGAAAATTCCCTCACTGAACACTTCCATTTTTATGCAAGAAACCGTGCCTTCTCGAAGATTGTGTAACATTTTACATTGACAGATTTCACCCAATTATTATTATTATTATTATTATTATTATTATTATTATTA
>NW_025248499.1:0-2321 GCF_018294505.1 Triticum aestivum | reverse complement strand
ACAATTAGTGTTTCCTTTTTGACGGTCGGCATTGGAGATGCCTCTAAAAGTAGTCCACTAACCTATGCGATTGCAGGGGCTAGAACCGTTTTTGATTATGTTGATTGATATACTTGCAGAAATTTCAAATTATTATGTTTGGCTTTTGAAGATATTTTGCTCTTATTTTATACTACATATTGTAAAGATCAAAGCAATTATCAAAACAAGTCTAAGGTAAAAATAATAATAGGAAGATAAAATATTGGTCGTGTAATAATTAATTGATTAAATATAATGATCGGGTGAGCTACCAAATCTAAGGCAAGAAGCCAAGAATTAATGGGGGAGAGAATTTTCCATGATAAATGACATATTTTTCTACTAAGACATTTTTACTTTTACTAGGTAATTGCCCTTGCGTTGCAACGTGAACATAAATAGTCTAGTACTTTCGCAACAAATGTGTGTAATATAAATCTTTAGGATGTCCACAGCACATCAACAATTTATTATAGGTAAATTACTCTTCTCAATTTCACCCACTATATCTGCCTCGCCACCTATGTAATACTGCATCCAGGTCGCAGTCCCCCTACCACCCCACCAACACACTTTGGATTCCAAACATGTATCATGTAGTTATGCTATACCGTATTATGTTGCCCTTTTCTTTAGCAAGGTGCACCTAGGGTTTTGAAAAGCGTCACGTGATAAACTTCTCTCTCCCCTACCTCCTCCCTCTTCTCTCTCTAGCACTCTCCCACCTTTCATTTGACCATCTTTGTCTCATCCAAATATTTAATTATATCTCAAAGTGAGGAGGTGGCATGGTAGTGTCGTAAGACACCACCACGACACAGAGAGGCAAGAGGATAAAGGGAGGTTGGACTTAAAAATGGAAATATACCATCCATGATTAAATCCGTATTAGTATCACTCGACATCATGCATACATGCACATCACTTTTACAAGGTACACAATTCTTGACAATCCCATAGAGGCTTATAACGTGCTTTTAAGTTCACCAATGCAGGCCTGCAAGGTTCTTCAGGACAAATAATTGTCCTAAGCTTATGACAGCAGATATATCGAATATACATTCCTTAGGTGAAATTTAGATACAATATCTACTACAAGTCTCATCCAAATGTAGCATAGTTATCTTGAAATTTCGGTCAAGTGAATAATTCAGAATTTTATTGTCAGAAACCATATCCATTTCAGTCATACACGCACACACAAATTCTATTGTTTATTTTGCCTTTTCATTCGAGTAGAGCATCACTTCATCCAAGTCAAGGACTCTATCATTTCCAAGACAATCTGAAAATATATCACTATGACAAAAATTTGAAAAAAAAGTCAGGCATCGACAAAGATAATCGTGTTCAGAATTTCTGAAACAAACAAAAAAAAAGTTCAAGAACTAATGCATATCACCTCCAATTATGTACCAGCTACAAATAAACTTCCATACCAATTTCCCTTTTAGCACATCCATGTTATTATTAATATTCTCACTTCAGTGAATAATTATAAGCTCCAATTCAAAATCTGGCAAGTAAATAGCAAGAGAAATATGTTAAGACATATTGTGACGCTCGGATAATTAAACTATAGTAACACTCTACTAATGAAGCCATGTTACCGCCGTCGCTGTTGTTAAACTCACGTTGATTCGAAACCAGTTCAACTTTCGAGTTCTAAATCAAGTCAAACAAATAAAGTTTTCAAAGGTTAAAACTAAAATGTTCTAAATATGACAATTAATCCATCATAAATATTGGTGGAGAAACCCCACTTTTATGAAATGTTTAAATACTCTAAAATGAATAAAACACTAGGTAAGACAATCAAATAAATGCCTTTTTGTATTTTATAAAATACTAAACTATTCATTTAGTTGCATAACTAGTATCACTAATTTAGGATTTTGCTTTATAATTTAGAAAACCAATTAGATTGAGACTTAAAGAAAACAGAGTAAAAGAAAAATAAGAAAAGTAAAAAAACCCAGATCCCCACTGGATCAACTGGCCCAGCTGGCCAGCCGACCCAGGCGGCCCACCCCATTCCCCATAACCCCCACTCTCCGTGACCTAACCGGTCGCCTCCACTTTCCCCACTCCTCCCCCCTCGTCCCAATCTGGATTGACACCGAGTCGATCCCCGCCACCCGACGCCGCCTCGTCGTTCGCCGGACCTCCCCGCCGGACTGCCCGTCCTCGCCCTCTCCCTCGTCGGCCTCCTCATTCCTCGCTGCCCCCTCCCTCCTCGCAAGTGAGCACCGCCCCCTCTCTGTTCCCGCCTCGGCGCCCGACCACCGCACGCCGCGCCC
>NW_025248498.1:0-2321 GCF_018294505.1 Triticum aestivum | reverse complement strand
GATACAAAAATTAAGTTATTTTTTAGCAATTCAGGAAAAGGTTATAATCTTTGAATTACTTCTCGAACAAACTCGTATAAAAATTTCGACATATATAAACTCCCGTAAAAATTCTGAGCGAAAAACAAATTTTTCCTGACAATATAGAGTGAATACTAACTTTGATATAGTGCACATTTTGTTTTTTTAACAATACCACAAAGGTCAATTCTTCGCAAAAAAAATTCACGTGACTGTAATCGTTGATCAACTTCTTGTCAAAAAATTTCATGATTTCCAACCATTTTTGCAATATGTCCCATAGAGTTTTATTGTATTTCAGATTTAATTGTTTAAAACATGTATGATATATTCAAGAGTGGTCTTACTTCATAGTATTAATCGTGAGACACACACAGATGCAAACGGAGCCTAATTAGACTTTTGATTCAATATATAAATTGCATTCAAACTTTTAAACTAAATGGAGAAGACATGTGTGAGTAGAGTATTAGGGCAACACCATTGAGTTGACGCATTTTGTCCGCATGCATCCGTTTTGGTCGAAACGGATAGAAACATTGGCCAGTGCACCGACGCAAACAGACGCGCATCCGATTTTTGTTCTCCGGAGGCCCATTTCAGGCCCAAATTAGGGACGAGTTTGAGTCCTCGCAGACGTGCGTGATGCTTGACCATGTCCTCTCCTGGCCCACCCATCGGTGGCACATCCACCCTATTCACCCATCTATCCCAAAACCCTTCCCACCCTCTCGCCATCCACCCGCTCGCCATGGATGACGCGCCAACCCCCGCCGCCATAGTCCTTGCGGAAGAAGCTTCCCAAGAAGGAGCTCATGCCGGAGCCACGGGCCATACTATCCACGATGAGGGCTGGCCAGAGGAAGGTCTTGGCCGATGAAAGAGAAACCACCACCGCTCAACAGGAGGCCGTCATTAAGGAGAATGAGGACCTCCTCGCCAAGGCCACACAACGTGCCCTCACCATGCTAGGATACCCTCGTAACAAGCCGACCATTCTTGCCGCTGCCATGGCCGCGGCGAGCACAGACTCATCAGTTGCACGTCCACCACGGGCAGAGTCGTCGCGCACCTCCACCAGGCCTCAAATGCACAACTTCCCTCCCCATTATGACACGGCCCCATCCCACTTCTTCACGTCGCCTAGAGACATCTCGCGGAAAGGAAGTGTGGTCACGCCAACAACTCATGTGCACACAACCATCGACATTAACGCCACAACTGTGGCTGGTGGGTCATCCATCGGGACGCAAAGGAAGCAACCTTTGGA
This sequence comes from Triticum aestivum, assembly GCF_018294505.1. Classification (NCBI taxonomy): domain Eukaryota; kingdom Viridiplantae; phylum Streptophyta; class Magnoliopsida; order Poales; family Poaceae; genus Triticum; species Triticum aestivum. The sequence goes on along the minus strand of NW_025248498.1, from coordinate 1,030 downwards.
GATCCCTAGGGAGAACCTTCCCGACACCCGCCACCTGTTCTACAATACGCCGACCCTGAGGGCGACACATGATGACTCGCCCATTGATTTCATCTTGGAGAACATTTTCGAGGGCCATGGCTAGGATGCCGACGAGATCCAAAGCCAAGATGGCCGCACCCAATTCACGCATGACAAAGAGGGCATCACCGACCACTTCATCCTTGATGACACCGACGGCCAAACGACTATGGTCAAGAGGAAGAAGATGATGTGGACATCGAGGGGGAGCCTTTGTTTGCCGATGAGCTCACTCAACAAGCTAGTGCACAGAAGAAGAGGCGGCAAAGCATTCGGACCAAGGCATACACAAAGGATGAGGACATGTTAATTTGTAAGGCTTGAAGCAACATCAGATAAGATCCCAAGATCGGCGTGGAGCAAAAAGGATCACCATTTTGGGTAAGAGTTCATAGACAATTCCATGAACGTAGGAAGTTCCTGCCCTACATGTTTGAGAGCAACCGTGGTTCGATGCTGTCAAAGAGGTGGGGATTCATCTACCAAGAATGCAACATGTTTTTTGCCACCCTTGAGAGCATCGAAGGCCGTCCCGTGATTAGCCTAGGCATCGAAGACATTGTATACAAATCCTTCTCCTTCATTTTCATTTCCATTGCTTGATGGTTCCATTGAATGTCCATTGATTGATGCTTGCATATAAATGTACATTGCTTTGTTCATGTTTGTTTACCAAGCTTTCGAAGCATTCAAGGCCCAACATGGGGAGAAGCCATTCACCCTCACCCAATGTTGGATGATCATTAATGGTTGCCCCATGTTCAAGGACCAATATGCCTCCCTAAAGATTAATGGAGGGCCGTAGGCCATCGTTGAGCATGTCGAAGGACAGAAGCGATTGAGGGGGCAAACCAACTCCAAGTTGGATTAGAAGCGCGATGCAACGACATTTGCATTGCAAGAAACTTTGCAAGGGTTCATGACTCAAAATGAAGCAAGGGAGGAGAGCAAGCCAAAAGAAAAAGAGGAA
>NW_025248497.1:0-2321 GCF_018294505.1 Triticum aestivum | reverse complement strand
AACTAACGTGAGATTATCAACAGTAATCCGAGGTGACATGGCATCATTAATGTGGGGTTACTATAGCCTAATTATCCGGGCGTCACATAGTACCACCATGATGTCCAAGGCCGACAAGATCCAAGACGATGCTCCCAAGTGTGACTTCACCGCCATCCCTCTTTGTGGCATTGATGATGCGGAGTCTACTTCGACTCTTTTTCAAGAAGGTGCGGCGATGAGTTCGACTACGGAGACCTTCAAGAACCAAGCTTTGGAGGCGAGCGACAAGGTGGCGAGCAAGGACGATGCTTCCATCTTAGGAGGCGAGAGTGATGTTGTGCCATCTTCGGCCTTCATCCACGACGAGAGTGATGTTGAGCCATCTTCGGCCTTCATCCACGATGAGAGTGATGATGTGCCATCTTCGGCCTTCATCCACGGCGACGGTGACGACATGATCGAGCATGGGATTTTCCCTTCGGTCATGGAGGAGAGTGATGACGTGCCATCTTCGGCCTTCATCCACGACGACCACGACGAGATGGTTGAGCATGGGATTTTCCCTTCGACCACGGTGACGTATGATGACTTGAGTGACTTGTGCCACCATATTGAGAGTGAAAGTGACTTCACCACTAGTCTCATATATGATGAGTTGCCCCAATTCCCATGTGAGGAGAGCCACAACCCCCACCACTTGAGTGAGATGAGTGACTCCACCATATGTGAGATTGAGTGCACCTACTTTGAGGGAGTGAGTGAACCACCACATAGAGAGAGTGAGATAGTTGATAGGTCTCGTGAGGACATTTGCATTTCTAACAACTTGACCTCTACCTCTATTGTGTATTCTCATTTGGTGCTAGGTCCCATTTATGATGACGCGCCGATCCTCGACGACTTCGTCCTCCCTTTGGACAAGATGATGGCCATGGTGGAATATGATGCACCCCCACATGGTTCCATCAAGATGATGATGACCACCATTTGGTCTTTCCCACCTCACCTACACCACTTGAGTGGAATGAAAAAGGTAACATAGGTGAAGGTGATGCTCTAGTCCCATTAGTGGACATTCTTGACATTGATTGCTTGCATGATGTTGATCCACCTATTGCCATGCTTCATGCTAGTATGATTACCCCATGCGATGATTTGCCCATTTATGATGAGTATGATGATTCTCTTGTGGAGTCTATTAGTTGTGATGCCATGTTACATAGGATTTCTTATGACAATTCTTTAGGTCACATCATGTTTGATAATCCACTTGACTTGTCATATGCTATGCATGAGATCCACCATATGTCTTATTTGCAATCTCTTCATAGTGACTATGCATATGCCATTAAAATAAACCCAATTTGCACTTATGGCATAAATGACAAGCCCATGGTTATTGTCATTTGTTTTTCTTGTGATGATATTGATATGTTCCCTTTGCATCATTTATCTCATATGCCATGCCATGACTACCTAGCTTCGGATATGCATTGTTTTGGATGTTATCCATTTTCTCCATGTGATGTTTCCGATATTGCTCATGAGGAGACCCCCATAGTTTCCTCATACATGTTAGGAGATTTTGATCCATCCCATCCATTGCATGATCCCAATAATTATGTGCACCATATGTTTCCCTTGAATGAAAATGCTATTGATGTGCCATATACTTGCATTCTAAATTTATGTCCCCATCGTGTCATACATAATAACTATTCTTTCATGATGGATGACATGTTCATATACCATGATCAAATTTTGTTGAGCGATGCTTATCTTGTTCTAATTCACACGTGCACATACACACCATGATGGATGATGTGTACATTTACCACGCGCACAATTTCTTTGCATTGTGTCTCTTTTGTGTAGGTACGCATGAATACTTGTCAACCTCGCAATCCCACGAGTTGACAAAACGAGCTCTAGAGAGCAATGATGACTTGGGATCCCATGGATTGCCTTTCCCACCGCTCTCTTCACGCGAAGTCTTTGCGCATTTCTTTTACATGTCCCTCACATGGTTATGGGTTATTGTCCATTACATATTATATACCCATCTTGCCATGTTCACTTTGCATGATATGCCCATTACTATGCCTTTGCCATGCATTTGTGACCCATGCTTTGCATTACACATGATGATTGATTCTAGTACTTTTATGTGTATTTGCAAACGTGGAGATATCTCTTGTTATTGCCATGTTTGCTTCGTGCACCATTCCTATGATGATACTTTCATCTTGCTTTGTGTTCGTGCTTGTGATATGTCATGTGCATTCCCTATGCCTATTATTTGCTCACATGACATGATTGCCATGATTTCTCATAGTGTG
>NW_025248496.1:1514-2322 GCF_018294505.1 Triticum aestivum | reverse complement strand
TGTCAGAACGTGTTGGAAATTGATGACATCGCTTTGAATGATGCATACTGAATGCAAAAATAGGCTGGAGTTCAAATAAGCTTAAAAAACATTGAAGTGCCCGTGTAACAGATGAGTTCTCGTCTGAAACCCTCACACTCCGAAAGAGATTGTCCAGTTTGTACACGAGGTGCGTCCAGTTTTCGCCGTGACCCTCTCTACTTTTTTGCACATGCTATGCGGGTGAAATGATGATACCATGCCAAGTTCCAACTTTTTCAGAGTTCATTTTGTAGTGATTTTCAATTTCACCGTCATTTAGCTCTCTAAACAAATCGGTAAATGACTGAAAAACAACAAATGATGTCCGAACTTGTTGATAATTGATGACGTCGCTTTGAAAGATGCATACTGAACGCAAAAATAGGCTGGAGTTAGAATAAGTCTAAAAAACATTGAAGTGCCCATGTAACAGATGAGTTCTCGTCCGAAACCCTGATACTCCGAAAGAGATTGTCCAGTTTGTACACGAGGTGCGTCCAGTATTCGCCGTGACCCTCTCTACTCTTTTGCACATGCTATGCGGGCGAAATGGTGATACCATGCCAAGTTCCAACATTTTCAGAGTTCATTTTGTAGTGATTTTCAATTTCACCATCATTTAGCTCTCTAAACAAATCGGTAAATGACTGAAAAACAGCAAATGATGTCAGAACGTGTTGGAAATTTATGATGTCGCTTTGAATGATGCATACTGAACGCAAAATAGGCTGGAGTTCAAATAAGTTTAAAAAACATTGAAGTGCCCGTGTAACAGATGAGTTCTCGT
>NW_025248496.1:0-550 GCF_018294505.1 Triticum aestivum | reverse complement strand
AAAGAGATTGTCCAGTTTGTACACGAGGTGCGTCGAGTTTTCGCCGTGACCCTCTCTACTCTTTTGCACATACTATGCGGGCGAAATGATGATACCATGCCAAGTTCCAACATTTTCAGAGTTCATTTTGTAGTGATTTTCAATTTCACCGTCATTTAGCTCTCTAACCAAATCGACAAATAACTGAAAAACAGCAATTGATGTCAGAACGTGTTGGAAATTGATGACGTCGCTTTGAATGATGCATCCTGAACGCAAAAATTGGCTGGAGTTCAAATAAGTTTAAAAAACATTGAAGTGCCCTTGTAACAGATGAGTTCTCGTCCGAAACCCTGATACTCCGAAAGAGATTGTCCAGTTCGTACACGAGGTGCGTCCAGTTTTCGCCGTGATCCTCTCTACACTTTTGCACATGCTATGCGGGCGAAATGATGATACCATGCCAAGTTCCAACATTTTCAGAGTTCATTTTGTAGTGATTTTCAATTTCACCATCATTTAGCTCTTTAAAGAAATCGGTAAATGACTGAAAAACAGCAGATGATGTCAG
>NW_025248495.1:0-2322 GCF_018294505.1 Triticum aestivum | reverse complement strand
GCGACAACGGAGCAGTCGGGGAGGTGCGGCTCGACGCGGTGGTGATGACGGGGTCGACGGCGATGGGACGGAGCAGAAGCGGCGAGCGGATCTCGACGGCGGCAGTGGTTTCCGGCGAGAGCGGCGGCGGTGGAGCTATGGGAGGAGGAGAGAGGGCCCGGGTCCTCGGATTTTAATTACAGGAGGAGGGCGAGGCAGTGGCGTGGAGGAGGGGCAAGGCGGCACGGTGTCCGGGCGGACACGTCGGGGCGGTGGCGCGGTCGTGGCGGCGGCGGACTCCCGCTCGGGGGAGGACACGGGCGGCGCGTGCTGGCTGGGCCGCGGCCTGGCTGGCTAGCTGGGCCGGCCTAGTTCGATAGGTTAGTTTTTTTAACTCACAGAACAAAATAAAAAAATTGTGTATAGCATATTATATATCAAAATTTTCAGAAAAAGATTTTCTAAAACATGAACTATTTTTCAAGGGCAAATAAATTCCACAAAAAATAAAATAAAGCGAAGAGTGCTACTGTGGCAATAAAACCCCAAACAAACATTCTAAAAATACTAAAATGATTTCAAATTTATTTTCTCCTAATTTTACATTGAAGGGAATCATTTTACCCTTATTTCCATTTATTTTATTTTTGGAGAAAAATAATTTGAATAAAAACTAAATAACTCCAAATTGAAAGGGGTTTTTCAAAATAACTTCAAAGGGACTTTCAATTTGATTATTTGAAACTTCCAACTCTCTTTCTTAGCATTTGAAGAAGTCATTTTATCTTCTCCCATGAAACTCATTGAGTTGCATGAAGTTTTTGAATTTGAAATAGTTCCAAATGGAACTCACATCTTTTCAAACCCTTTACATTTATTTAAATGGAAGAAGTCATATCATCTTCACTCCAGGGTTTTGTGATGAAATGAAGTTTAATTCATGGATATCATAAATGCAAGGTAAAAGTTTTGGGAAAGTCCTTTTATTCCCTCTCATTTAACTTTCAAAAAGTTTCAAATTTCACTCAATTTCACACAAGCAACCACACCACAATCAAAAAATCAATCAAAACTATTTATTTAAGATAACATTCCAAAATTTAGAATTTTGGGATGTTATAGCGGCGCCCCCCTTTCCTTCTCCCTCTCTCTCTCTCTCCTTCCCCCTTTCCCCCTCCGATAAAAGGAAGGGGGGCAAATCCTACTAGGAGCCCAAGTGGGACTCCTCCCACTTGGGGCACGCCTAGGGCCGACCTTGATGCGGAGCATCCTACGGACATCACCATGTCAAGAGTCCATTCAGCAAGTGACACGTGCGACATCTACTTCACATACACAAAGGTGAATCATCTCCTTTACACGTGCTCACTTGACCCCTTCGAGGATGGTATACTACGTGACACTCCACTTGTATGCATGCATAGGTATTGTCGGAATGGTACGGCCAACGAGGAGGAGTGCGAGCGCAAGTGTACAACTACACCATCCGCGAGAGAAGCCAGGAAGAGAAGACTGAAGAAGGAGCTGCAAAGTATACAGCGACCGGACGACCAGAAGCCGCCGGACGTCCGACCCTCTACAGCCGCTGGACGACCGACGAACACCGGACGTCCGACAAGTCCCAGGCACCAGACGTCCGATGCTCACCAGGAATCCGGTGCCACCCATCCCGAAGCAAAACGATGGACATCCGACGCCCTTCGGATGACCGAACCCCCGCGAGCGACCGGACGTCCGCCCCTGCCTGTGCGCAGCCGGTCCTTTGGCCTTGTATCTCTCTCCCACTTACCCCTTCGTGGCTTAGACTACAAGTAGACCTTCCCCTCATCCTTTCTAGGGTTAGAAAAGTAGTAGCTCATTTAGAGATAGAGCTTTACTCATCCATTATGGATCTACTCCACGAGAGAGACCGCGGCCCCTCTTCGGAGAAATCCACCTTCGATTCAAGACCCCCGTGTGGGAAGATCCTTCTAGGATTCAAGCCCCCATCTCCTTTGGATTTGGGATGAACTCTACCATCAAGACCTCCTCATGGAGATGAACCTTATCTTGTATCTTTCCCTTTGTTGTTTATGTAACTTGTGGATCTTGTGTGCTTGATTGTCTAGTGGATGTGTGATTGGACTTGTTCTTGAGTGTTTCCCCTTGTGTTTTCTCTCCGTTCTTCCCCGTGTTCTTCGAGGGATCCCGCTCCTTTCGTGAAAGATTGTCAGGACCCCGATTCCAAGTCACATCGATCTAGCCAGTAACACCTCATATCACTTTGTGGCCTCACGCACGGTATTCCCACGGGTGTCGCCTTACCATGGGCCGGGACCGTTTGCGCCTTTTGGCTCGCGTATA
>NW_025248494.1:0-2322 GCF_018294505.1 Triticum aestivum | reverse complement strand
GGGATTACCGCCTATTCGAGGGATTGAGCATCAGATTGACTTAATTCCCGGTGCTTCACTGCCAAACCGTGCACCATACCGTACCAATCCAGAGGAGACGAAGGAGATTATGCGTCAAGTACAAGAGCTTCTCGACAAAGGTTATATACGCGAATCCCTTAGTCCTTGTGCTGTGCCAATTATTCTAGTGCCGAAAAAGGATGGTACATCACGTATGTGTGTTGATTGTAGAGGCATTAATAATATTACTATTCGTTATCGTCATCCTATTCCTAGGCTAGATGATATGCTTGATGAATTGAGTGGCTCTACAATATTCTCCAAAGTTGATTTGCATAGTGGATACCATCAAATTCGTATGAAATTGGGAGATGAATGGAAAACAGCATTTAAAACTAAGTTTGGATTATATGAGTGGTTAGTCATGCCTTTTGGGTTAACTAATGCACCTAGTACTTTCATGAGATTAATGAACGAAGTTTTACGTGCTTTCATTGGACGATTTGTGGTAGTTTACTTTGATGACATATTGATTTATAGCAGATCTTTGGAAGAACATTTGGAACATTTACGTGCTATTTTTATTGCTCTACGTGATGCACGTTTGTTTGGTAACCTTGGGAAGTGCACCTTTTGCACCGACCGAGTATCTTTTCTTGGCTATGTTCTCACTCCACAGGGAATTGAAGTCGATAAAGCCAAGATTGAAGCTATTGAGAGTTGGCCGCAGCCCAAAACGGTCACACAAGTGAGGAGTTTTCTTGGCCTCGCTGGATTCTATAGGCGTTTTGTGAGAGATTTCAGCACCATTGCTGCACCTCTCAATGAGCTTACAAAGAAAGATGTGCCTTTTCTGTGGGGTACCGCACAGGAAGAAGCCTTCACGGTATTGAAAGATAAGTTGACACATGCTCCATTACTCCAACTTCCTAATTTTAATAAGACTTTTGAGCTTGAATGTGATGCTAGTGGAATTGGATTAGGAGGTGTGTTATTACAAGATGGCAAACCTGTTGCATACTTTTCTGAAAAATTGAGTGGGCCTAGTCTGAATTATTCTACCTACGATAAAGAATTATATGCTCTTGTTCGGACTTTAGAAACATGGAAACATTATTTATGGCCCAAAGAATTTGTTATACATTCTGATCATGAATCTTTGAAACATATTAAAAGTCAAGCTAAACTGAATCGTAGACATGCTAAATGGGTTGAATTTATTGAGACTTTCCCTTATGTCATTAAACACAAGAAGGGAAAAGAAAATGTTATTGCTGATGCATTGTCTCGTCGCTATACTATGCTTTCACAACTTGACTTCAAAATATTTGGTTTGGAGACCATCAAAGATCAATATGTGCATGATGCTGATTTTAAAGACGTAATGCAGAATTGTAAAGAAGGAAGAATGTGGAACAAGTTTGTCGTTAACGATGGATTTGTGTTTCGTGCTAACAAGCTATGCATTCCAGCTAGCTCCGTTCGTCTTTTGTTGTTGCAGGAGGCGCATGGAGGAGGATTAATGGGACACTTTGGCGTGAAGAAGATGGAGGACGTACTTGCTACACATTTCTTTTGGCCAAAGATGAGACGGGATGTTGAGCGTTTTATTGCTCACTGCACTACATGTCAAAAAGCTAAGTCACGACTCAATCCTCATGGTTTATATATGCCTTTGCCTGTACCTAGTGTTCCTTGGGAGGATTTATCTATGGACTTTGTTTTAGGTTTACCTCGAACAAAGAAGGGGAGGGATAGCATATTTGTTGTCGTGGATAGATTCTCGAAAATGGCACACTTTATACCATGTCATAAAAGCGATGATGCTGTTAATGTTGCTGATGTGTTCTTTCGTGAAATTATTCGCTTGCATGGTGTGCCAAATACTATTGTTTCAGATCGTGATACTAAATTTCTTAGCCACTTTTGGAGATGTTTATGGGCTAAGTTGGGGACTAAACTGCTTTTTAGTACTACTTGTCACCCCCAAACTGATGGACAAACTGAAGTAGTCAATAGAACATTGTCTACTATGCTTAGGGCTGTTTTGAAGAGTAATAAGAAAATGTGGGAGGAATGCTTGCCTCATATTGAATTTGCTTATAATCGTTCATTGCATTCTACTACTAAGATGTGCCCTTTTGAAGTTGTGTATGGTTTCCTACCTCGTGCACCTATTGATTTGTTGCCTCTTCCATCTTCGGAGAAGGTTAATTTTGATGCTAAACAACGTGCTGAATTGATTTTAAAAATGCATGAGTTAACTAAGGAAAACATTGAGCGTATGAATGCTAAATATAAACTTGCTGGAGATAAGGGTAG
>NW_025248493.1:0-2322 GCF_018294505.1 Triticum aestivum | reverse complement strand
AGGGATCCATTTATGGACTGGTGCAAGCATATCGGAGTTTGAATAAATGCTTTGATAGTGTGATCAAAGCATATGGTTTTATACAGACTTTTGGAGAAGCCTGTATTTACAAGAAAGTGAGTGGGAGCTCTGTAGCATTTCTGATATTATATGTAGATGACATATTATTAATTGGAAATGATATAGAATTTCTGGATAGCATAAAGGGATACTTGAATAAAAGTTTTTCAATGGAAGACCTCGGTGAAGCTGCTTACATATTGGGCATCAAGATCTATAGAGATAGATCAAGACGCTTAATAGGACTTTCACAAAGCACATACCTTGACAAAATTTTGAAAAAGTTCAAAATGGATCAGGCAAAGAAAGGATTCTTGCCTGTGCTACAAGGTGTGAAGTTGAGTCAAACTCAATGCCTGACCACAGCAGAAGATAGAGAGAAAATGAAAGATGTTCCCTATGCTTCAGCCATAGGCTCTATCATGTATGCAATGCTGTGTACCAGACCTGATGTATGCTTAGCAATAAGCTTGGCAGGAAGGTATCAAAGTAATCCAGGAGTGGATCACTGGACAGCGGTCAAAAACATCCTGAAATACCTGAAAAGGACTAAGGATATGTTTCTCGTATATGGAGGTGACAAAGAGCTAGTCGTAAATGGTTACGTCGATGCAAGCTTTGACACTGATCCGGACGATTCTAAATCGCAAACCGGATACGTGTTTTTGTTAAACGGTGGAGCTGTAAGTTGGTGCAGTTCTAAACAAAGCGTCGTGGCGGGATCTACATGTGAAGCGGAGTACATAGCTGCTTCAGAAGCAGCAAATGAAGGAGTCTAGATGAAGGAGTTCATTTCCGATCTAGGTGTCATACCTAGTGCATCGGGACCAATGAAGATCTTCTATGACAATACTGGTGCAATTGCCTTGGCAAAGGAATCCAGCTTTCACAAGAGGACCAAGCACATCAAGAGATGCTTCAATTCCATCCGGGACCAAGTCCAAGTGGGAGACATAGAAATTTGCAAGATACATATGGATCTGAATGTTGCAGACCCGTTGACTAAGCCTTTCTCACGAGCAAAACATGATCAGCACCAAGACTCCATGGGTGTTAGAATCATTACTGTGTAATCTAGATTATGGACTCTAGTGCAAGTGGGAGACTGAAAGAAATATGCCCTAGAGGCAATAATAAAGTTATTATTTATTTCCTCATATCATGATAAATGTTTATTATTCATGCTAGAATTGTATTAACCGGAAACATAATACATGTGTGAATACATAGACAAACACTACGTCACTAGTATGCCTCTACTTGACTAGCTTATTAATCAAAGATGGTTATGTTTCCTAACCATAGACATGTGTTGTCATTTGATTAATGGGATCACATCATTAGGAGAATGATGTGATTGACATGACCCATTCTGTTAGCCTAGCACTTGATCGTTTAGTATATTGCTATTGCTTTCTTCATGACTTATACATGTTCCTGTAACTATGAGATTATGCAACTCATGTTTACTGGAGGAACACTTTGGGTGCTACCAAACGTCACAACGTAACTGGGTGATTATAAAGGAGTACTACAGGTGTCTCCAAAGGTACATGTTGGGTTGGGGTATTTCGAGATTACGTTTTGTCACTCCGATTGTCGGAGAGGTATCTCAGGGCCCTCTCGGTAATGCACATCACTATAAGCCTGGCAAGCAACGTAGCTAATGAGTTAGTTACGGAATAACGCATTACATAACGAGTAAAGAGACTTGCCGGTAACGAGAGTGAACTAGGTATTGGATACCGACGATCGAATCTTGGGCAAGTAACATACCGATGACAAAGGGAACAACGTATGTTGTTATGCGGTTTGACCGATAAAGATCTTCGTAGAATATGTAGGAATCAATATGGGTATCTAGGTTCCGCTATTGGTTATTGACCGAGAATAGTTCTAGGTCATGTCTACATAGTTCTCGAACCCGTAGGGTTCGCACGCTTGACGTTACGATGATAGTTTTATTATGAGTTTATAAGTTTTGATGTACCAAAGTTTGTTCGGAGTCCCGGATGTGATCACGGACATGACGAGGAGTCTCGAAATGATCGAGACATAAAGATTGATATATTGGAAGCCTATGTTTGGACATTGGAATAGTTCCGGGTGAAATCGGGATTTTACCGGAACACCGGGGGGTTACCGGAACCCTCCCGGGGGTTAATGGGCCTTAGTGGTACATGAGGGAGAAGGGGAGGGCAGGCCAGGGCAGGCCGCGTGCCCCCTCCCCCTAGTCCGAATAGGACAAGGAAGGGGGGGGGG
>NW_025248492.1:0-2322 GCF_018294505.1 Triticum aestivum | reverse complement strand
TCCGGAATGTTATACAATCTGAAAAAGGCCTCACACTTGTCCAACCAGATCCGGACCTCGGTACCATCAAATCGCGGGAAATCCATTTTCGGCATCCATTGCCGCTTGTTGGAGCTCTCGTCACAGATCGGAGCCCCGGGTTGTTGAAGCTCAGGCGTGGTGTCAGTCACCTGAATAGGACGAGGCGGTGGACGCCCAGGTAACTTCGGCCCTGCCCCCAGAATGCCGTCGGAGACCTCTGATGCGGTTGGAGACAACGCCTCCGTAGTATCCTGCCGCTTGTGCATCTGAACGGCATGACTCTGGTTCTGCTGCACCTGCCCCAACGTATCACATGATAGATTAACCTTGACTTGTACCTGGTCCAGCAGCGCTGTTTGCTCCGATAGCTTGGCGTCGAGAGCCTCCAGCTGAGCGCGGATCCCATCGACTGCGTCCAGCTTGTTCTGCGCTGCCCGCAACGCGGCGAACTCCTGCAGCATCCGCTCCTGGAACGCTTCCATCTCGTCCGCCAAAAAGTGCGACTGCAGATTGGGCTTGAATGTCGTCGTGGTCGCCGGTTTTCCTCCAAATCAACCCACCTCAGGTCGGGAATTACGCAGATCGAACCCTAGGGTGATCCGCTACCGTCGCCTCGGATTTGCCGGGTACGACTCAGGGAAAAAAATTGCAGCGCGGCGGCGCGGCAAGACGTTGCCCCCACAGGCCCGCCAGAGTGATGGCTCTGATACCAACTGTCACGGCCCTACGGCGGTCGGAGTTGACGACGATGATCAGAGAGAGAGATAGCAGAAGAAGAGGGACAGAGCTTAGAGACGAGCGGTGGACAGGAAGAGATAAGATAGGATAGATTCAGAATATTCTCTATTTTCAAAACCTGTCTTTGCCCAACGCACACGCCGGCTTATATAATGCGAACTCGTTACAAGGCCCACGGCACACACACGCACCTACTCTTGCCTAGCCCAACACACATGTGTTTAACTCTGCTTTGTATCGCCCGACTACTTGGTCCTCACGATCGCCTGTTCTGTACTGCTTACACTCCACCCTCCCCAGAATCCTCACTCCCTTCGCCGACTCCTGCTCCAACACTGATGCGCTGAAGCCGCCGCCTCCTGGTCGGCATGCACGGCCGCACGCCCAGCAGTTACCATGGCCGATGATGGAACAACCCCGAGACCCTCCTTGTGTTGCATCCCTTGCAGAAGAGGCAAGGCGTCCAGGGAGTCCTGAGAAGACGCCCTCGCCGCCGACCTTGAGGTACAGGTCTGTCTCCATGAGCTTGAGGAAGCCATGGCCGATGCATCCAGCTGCGGATGCCGCATATTTGTGGCCGCCACCCTCCCTCACCGCCCTACACAACCGGCTCCTCGGTCACCTCGTCGCCGCCGCCGGCCATCAGTATGTCGTGATCGACCATGAATCATCTTACTGTTCGATTTTGAGATTCAATCAGTTAGGATTTCATTTGGTTCCTTATCCCCTTTTGCAGGTTTTGTGAACTCCATTTGCAGACGTAGCTTAAGTGCAATTTCATTTCAGGGAGAGTTGGCACATATTTCTCCTTTTAGGCTGATACTTCAGACTTCAGTACACATCAATATGTACTGAAGTACAACTTCAGGTTTTAGTTACGGTTTATGGACATTGCCATGTTCTAAACTTCTGATCCATGGAGACATAGCATGTTTTGTACAAAAATAAATCATCGTAATCTAATCAATATGTACTATTCTTTGTTGTACTGAGAAGCTGCAAATCCCAAGCCTCGTGTAAATATAGGAGGGCATCTCGGAAGATATGGGGTGAATGATCTACATAATTATTGGGATGCGGTAAATCCAAATCTTACCTCTCCCTTAGCCATTTGCGATCTGGCACCCCCCCTGCATAGATAAGTACATGGTGTTTACCATAATTTACATTTGTCTTTATAGTAGTCTTCCTAAATGTTTATCGTTGAGTGTCTCATTTCTAGCATATTAGTAGAGGAGCATGCAAGTTTGGATAGTTATGTTTGTTGATGGGATTCATTGTGCTGGTTAAAGTCATAATATATCAGCAGGTATGGCATGGGATTCATTGTTCTAGTATGATGAGAGTAGATCATTGTATACATTTCACCGTATTGGATTATTTTGTGCCGAATTCTTTAGTCAGGTACCTTCTTTCTCTTAAACCATCTTCATCTACGTGTTTTATATATTTACAACTTCCAACTTAATAGTAGAGACTTAATCTCAATACTTGCTTGCATGGTGTAAGAATGTAGAAGTATGTTTTATTTTGGCTCCTACCTGTAGTCTACAACTGGGTGTT
>NW_025248491.1:0-2322 GCF_018294505.1 Triticum aestivum | reverse complement strand
AGAGGAAACAAATGAACATGCAAACTTGCATCATGTAAATGGCGAACCTCACAAAAAACTCAACTGGTTGGGATTTGGGAATGGCATCTTCAGTCTCCAACTCCACGGATAGCTTGCAACCGAGCTATGTGAATCCATCACCAAGAGCACGGCAGCAGTAAAAATTCAGAACATACAGTAGTTATACCTATCGCCAAGGGTTCATGTGGATGTGGTGTGTGCTTTGGTGACATGTGAGAGCAGATGATGACCCTCGTACATCCCCATGTGGATGTGGCAGTGGTTGTTAGCATCAAGCCATGCCCCGTGATGGTGGCGACCGGTGTCAGTGCACGGTCGAGTCCATGGCGGGTGTTTGCGCGTGTGTGTACGTGTGTGTCTAGTCCAGGTCGGTACGCCGGTGTTTGGCCGAGGCGTGCTCGAGTTAGGAGTCGTATGGATAGTTGGCTCAGGTCGTTAGCGAGACTCACGGGATAGGATTGGCGATCTGTCGGAGTGCAGCAGCGTGGGCGCGTAGGAGCGCGTCCTGTGCGCAGCAGCACATGTGGATCGTGGCCGGGTGATCCGGAGGAGTTGGGTACGGGGTAGTGCATGCATCCGTATAAACTCCATTCCCTTGTACTGCTTGTAGTGAGAGTCAGCTATGTAGTCATTAAAAAGATAAGGAAGATTAGGGCGTGCGTGCGCCCACGACGGCCTTCGTGCGCCGGCCCGTAATTTCTTGTGTCTTCTTCTACCTCTAGCCAAGAGTGAGAGAGGGCTGCGGTTCCAACAGTGGTGTACTTGATACAATGCATGTGAAAGAGATGATCATGACCGTGACCTTGTACGCCGTGCCGCAGGAAGACCTCAGCAAGTCACTCCATTAAAGAGGCCGGTATAAAATATGTTCCTGATACACCACGTACGGAGGAAACCAAATGTGAGAGGAACCAAATGAGCTCGCAAAAATTACAGCATGAAAATGGGGGGAACCACACAAGAAACTCACCAGCAGTAGGTAGGACAGGGCATCACGAGAACGTGGGATCGTTCCATTCAACCTGTTGTGATTGTTATCCTGCTCGTCAACAACGGAGGCCGGCCAGCAATCTTCAGTCCCCACCTAGTGGGGCAAAATTTCGTGTTTTGACCCTTTTTGCAAACAAAATCGGAATCTGATCCCGGTTCAAAAAAATTCGGGATCTGACCCTTTTGCCTACCGCCGGGCTACACGGCGGTAGGCCTGTGCATGCTACCGCCAAAGGGATCGGCGGTAGCCCACTTATCCATGTTAGCCCCAAGTAAACGGAACCGTCTCCTGCCGTCCACCCTACCGCCAGAGCCCACGGCGGTAGGCTCTGTAATCCCACCGCTGTAGGCTCTGGCGGTAGGAGCTGAAACCTTATAAACCCGCGCGGCCGGCTCGTGGGGCCCATCCACGAACCCGCCCCCATCTTCTTCCCCTAGCCGCGGGGCGGCGCAAGAACAGAGAGCACAAGCTCTCTCTCATCCCCTCCACTCCCCCCTCCGATCTCCTTCGTTTGGGCACCATTTTTGCGGATCGAGATGGCTCCAAAACGGGAAAAGTAAGCTCTCTCAATCCCTCCAATTAGTTCTACTCGAAACGCTTTCAATTTGATGCATTATTTGGTGCAAACAAATCTATCTTTTTACTTTGTTTTTATCCTAGGATTGCTTAGGTTGATTATATATGATGTATATAGTTGAATATAAACTCTAATAACTAGTTGTGGAGATTATGTGTAGTTTTGATATGAACCCTAGTTCATCACGAAGGTAGTTGGAGATTAACATTATTTTTGAACAAGTGGTGATGTGATTGATGTTGGAGGGATTGTAAGTAGTTGCTTACATGTGATTGAAATATGTATATGCATTTTTTTGAACAAATGGTCATATGATGGATTTTGATGAATGATGTATATGCAATTTTCTAATTGTTTCAATATACGATAAATGATGAATGTTGGTGAATAATTTATTTACATTGATCATTTATATTGGTTGAATATATGATAAATGATGAATGTTGGTTGAATATGATTCATTTATATTTGGACTTGATATGTTCATGTTTGTTCAAAATGATACAAGTTGGTTGAAAATGACATCATTTCTAATTGTTTAATTGTTATAGGCGGCCACCCCTTGCGCCAGAAATCGGCGTGAAGTACACGATGCTTGATCATGCTTTCGACAACGGTCACCGCGCCTGTTTTATGGAGAACGGAGTGGTAATGTCTATCATCAATTTGATGTATTGTTTATTATGACAAAATTAGTTACTAACAATTCCGTTTACATTCTAACAGATGCTCC
>NW_025248490.1:0-2322 GCF_018294505.1 Triticum aestivum | reverse complement strand
CCCCCCCCCCCAAATGCTAGGTCTGGTGCCTGCAGTCCTCCGCATTGAACCAATCTTTGGCCATTTCATTGTTCTTGGTCCTAGGTTGCTCCAAAACACCTATAAACATGGCAAAACAAACAAAAATTAATAGAAACCAAATAAAACACTAATTATGCAACACTCACATTGAATGAGTTAAAACCGGTAATCATTCATAAGGAACACACATTTGGTTCAATGGGACATGATATATAAAGAGAACATGCAACAAAATAACTCTAAACATGCGTAAAATATATAGACATCAAATCCCCAAATTGGCTTCCGCTACCATAGTAAATATTTCTATCACCGATGTTTAGAATAGCATAGAACGGGAAAGGCACAAGAAACTACTCCGTTGCAATCGTACACACACATGACGTTAATTGTTCAAAGTCATTTCGTTGATCCCTCATACAAATACATAGTGTTGCAAGGCTATGCCTCATCCTATTTCCTTCCTGAATTACTCACACATGATGATCGTATCGCAAGAAAAATCATGGGAGAAGATAGAAAGATGAACACTTTATTGATAATATGTCTTACAATGGTTGCCGAATGCGATACACGATTACAACTATGGCTAACTTGGAGGGGTGTTGCTGTTGTGATGGTGATGGTGGAGGTTATGGATATGAGATGGGCAATAGCGGCGGCTAGTGTTAACCATGGCTTCTGTTTCACGAATGATGTTCTTGATGCAGCCGTGTTGAGATTCTAATGATGGCTCTTTTATAATAGTTGATCGGTTGGACCCAACGGAGCCCTCAACACCTGGTACGAGCATTGTGTGTGCTCTTACCAGACGTTGTCTTGCAGTTCAGATAGATTGGATGTGATGTATGTTTGCTACCTCTTGAGCTTGCTTGAAGAGGAAAGGGTGATGCAGCAAAGTAGAGTAAGTATTTCCCTCAGTTTGAGAACTAAGGTATCAATCCAGTAGGAGACAAGGCACAAGTGACCGAATACCTGCACAAACAATCAAACAAACTTGCACCCAACGTGATAAAGGGGTTGTCAATCCCTTCACGGTTACATGCAAAATTGAGATCTGATAGAGATAGATAAACGGTAAAGTAAATATTTTTGCTATTTTTGGTTTATAGATCGGAAAGTAAAATATTGCAAAATAGTAGATCGGAAACTAATATGATGGAAAAGAGAAATTATATGATGGAAAAGAGAACTTATATGATGGAAAAGAGACCCGGGGGCCATAGGTTTCACTAGTGGCTTCTCTCAAGATAGAAAATAATATGGTGGGTGAACAAATTACTGCCGAGCAATTGTTAGAAGAGCGCATAATTATGACGATATCTAAAGAAATGATCATGAACATAGGCATCACGTCTGTGTCAGGTAGACCAAAATGATTATGCATCCACTACTATTACCCCACATATCAACCGCTATCCAGCATGCATCTAGACTATTAAGTTCATAAAGAACGGAGCAACGCATTAAGTAAGATGACATGATGTAGAGGATTAACTCAAGCAATATGATGAAAACCCCATCTTTTTATCCTCGATGGCAACAATACAATACAATACATGCCTTGCTGCCCCTGCTGTCACTGAGAAAGGACACCGCAAGATTCAACCCAAAGCTAAGCACTTCTCCCTTTGCAAGAAAAACCAATCTATTAGGCCAAACTAAACCGATAATTCGAAGAGACTTGCAAATATATCAAATCATGCATAAAAGAATTCAGAGAAGATTCAAATAATATTCATAGATAATCTGATCATAAATCCAGAATTCATCGAATCTCGGCAAACACACTGCAAAAGAGTATTACATCAAACAGATCTCCAAGAACATCGAGGAGAACATGCTATTGAGAATCAAAGAGAGATAGAGAGAGAAGAAGCCATCTAGCTACTAGCTATGGACCCGTAGGTCTGTGGTAAAATACTCACGCTTCATCAAAAGGGCAATGGTGTTGATGTAGAAGCCCTCCATGATCGAATCACCCTCCGGCAGGACGCCGGAAAAGGTCCCTTGGATGGGATCTCACGGGTACAGAAGGATGTGGCGGTGGAAAAGTGTTTTCGCGGCTCCCCCTGATGGTTTTGGTGTTTAAGAGTATTTATGGGCGAAAGAATTAGGTCAGGAGACCCACAAGGGGCCCACAGGACAGGGGGCGCGCCCTCCACCCTTGTGGTCGCCTCGTGGCTCCTCCGACTTTGTCTCCAAGTCTCCTGGTTTGCTTCTCGTCCAAGAAAGATAATCGCGAAAGTTTTATTCCATTTGGTATTCCTTTTCTGCGAAACTCTAAAATAGGCAAAAAAA
>NW_025248489.1:0-2322 GCF_018294505.1 Triticum aestivum | reverse complement strand
GAGACAAACACTCAACCAACACGAATATGATCACACATGTGCTAGATCCAAGGAACACAAAGAGATTCGCGATCCAAATCCAACAAAGGACGATACAAGTGGCGGTAGCTCATCTCCGAGAGGAGGTCTTGAATCCACGAGGGATCTTCTCGTAAAGGAGTCTTGAATCTATGGTGGATCTTCTCCGAAGAGGCCGCGGTCTCTCACGAGGAGGAGATCCGTATGGATGAGCAAAGCTCTATCTCAAATGAGCAAATCCTTTGCTAACCTTAACTAGGTGGAGGTGGAGGAGTATATATAGTCTAGGTCCACGAAGGGGTAAGTGGGAGAGGGGTACATGGGCCTCGGGCCCGATACACTGTGCACAGACAGGCGTCAGACGTCTGGTGGGTTCTGGTCGTCCGGTGGCTCGTGTCCGTCCGGACGTCCGGTAGTCTCCGGACTTCCGCTAATTTGGCTCGGGTGTGATGGTGTCGGTCGTCCGATGGTGCACGGTCGTCCGGGGCTTGGGGGTGTCGGACGTCCGGTACTTGCCGGTCGTCCGGCCACTATAGCTTCCATCGGCTGGCCCTTCTGGCTGGCTGACTGCCCAGGCGTCGGACGTCCGGTGTTGTCCGGTGGCTGAAGAATTCGAGCAGCTTCTTCTCTTGGTCCTTGTACTTGGCGTCCTCGCTAGCTCGTCTGTTGGAGTGGTGGCTCCGTGGCTTTCCTCTAAGTACCTGATCATGCGTAAGACACACGTTGGAGGTAGTAGCCATGTCTCACATGTAGAAAGTGAAGGTTCGGAGAGGAGCGAGTTCACCTTGTGTCGAATGGCGTATGTTCAAGGTCTCAGCATATGTCCTATTGAGGTTTGGAGAATAGTCGGAGTGTACATGGGGATGAACGTGGGATGCTCCGCATCAGTTCTCCTTGAATATTAACTTGGGGTGCCATGGGCATCCCCAAGCTTAGGCTCTTTTCACTCCTTATTCCTTCATCCATCGTGATCTCACCCAAAACTTGAAAACTTTAATCACGCAAAACTTAACAAAACCTTCCTGAGATCCGTTAGTATAAACAAGCAAATCGCCACTCTAAGTACTGTTACAAACCCATTCATATTTTATTCTTGCATTATATCTACTGTATTCTAACTTTTCCATGGCTTATACCCTCCAATACAATCCATAGATTCATCAAAATAAGTACACAATGCAATGAAAACAGAATCTGTAAAAAATAGAATAGTCTGTTGTAATATGGATTTTGTCCATACTTCTGTAACTCCAAAAATTCTGATCAATTAGGACAACGTTGGATATTCGTATATCAGTCTTACATTAAAAAATCAGAATTTTTCATCGCTTGTGTAAATCTAAACAATTATGTTACTGGACGCAGAAGTTTCTGTTTTTCAAGATCAAATCAACTATCACCCAACATGATCCCAAAGGCTTTACTTGGCACAAACACTAATTAAAACATAAAAACACAATCATAACAGTAGCATAATTGTGCAAACACTCAAGAACAGAAAGTAAAAGGCAAAAAAAATTTATTCATTGGATTGTTTCCCAACAAGCGCTATTGTTGCGCCCCTAGCAAGGCATAAAGCATAGATTCACGTACTCTCATCTTTGGTATTCGCCCCATAGGATGCCCTCATGATTGATTCATATGGTGGCTTAATTCTTATTCTAGGGAAGTGTTCCATACCCTTTCTTAGTGGAAACTGAAATGTAATATTCCCTTCTTTCATATCAATCACGACACCTATAGTGCGTAAAAATCCAACAAAACCTCATCGAACTAAGCAACTCCATGGATCAAATCCAACAAAACCTCATCGAACTAACAAATCACAAAAAAAATTGGGGCTATTTTTGGTGGGGAATTTTCGAAATCGGGGAAGAACACACAAAATTAGGCTAGAAAACAAAGAGGGGGGCTCCAATTTCGTGAGAAACCATGGCTCATGATACCAAGATGTTGTAGGGTGGAACCCTAAGTGAAGATCTTTCACGAATTGGAGGGGGAATCCCCAAGAACAAGATGAACACAAGAGGGAAAACAAGAGGAACACTCAAGAACAAGTCCAAATCACACATCCACTAGACCAACAATCACACAAGATCCACAAGGTACATGAACAATCAAAGGGAAATAAGATACATGGTAGAGTTCATCCCAAATCCTAAGGAGATGAGGGCTTGATGATCCTATGATGGGGATCCTTCCCCAAGGAGGAGGTCTTCATGTTTGGTCACTCCAAGAGGAGGTCTTGATCTCCTAGATGTTGTAGGGTGGAACCCTAAGTGAAGATCTTTCACGAATTGGAGG
>NW_025248488.1:0-2323 GCF_018294505.1 Triticum aestivum | reverse complement strand
TGCAAGCTCCAGCGATCCATTTATGGACTGGTGCAAGCCTCTCGGAGTTGGAATAAACGCTTTGATAGTGTGATCAAAGCATTTGGTTTTATACAGACTTTCAAAGAAGCCTGTATTTACAAGAAAGTGAGTGGGAGCTCTGTAGCATTTCTGATATTATATGTGGATGACATATTACTGATTGGAAATGATATAGAATTTCTGGATAGCATAAAGGGATACTTGAATAAGAGTTTTTCAATGAAAGACCTCGGTGAAGCTGCTTACATATTAGGAATAAAGATCTATAGAGATAGATCAAGACGCTTAATTGGACTTTCACAAAGCACATACCTTGACAAGATTTTGAAGAAGTTCAAAATGGATCAAGCAAAGAAAGGGTTCTTGCCTGTGTTACAAGGTGTGAAGTTGAGTCAGACTCAATGCCCGACCATTGCAGAAGATAGAGAGAAAATGAAAGATGTTCCCTATGCTTCAGCCATAGGCTCTATCATGTATGCAATGTTGTGTACCAGACCTGATGTGTGCCTTGCTATAAGTTTAGCAGGGACGTACCAAAGTAATCCAGGAGTGGATCACTAGACAACGGTCAAGAACATCCTGAAATACCTGAAAAGGACTAACGATATGTTTCTCGTATATGGAGGTGACAAAGAGCTCATCGTAAACGGTTACGTTGATGCAAGCTTTGACACTGATCCGGACGATTCTAAATCGCAAACCGGATACGTGTTTACATTAAACGGTGGAGCTGTCAGTTGGTGCAGTTCTAAACAAAGCGTCGTGGCGGGATCTACATGTGAAGCAGAGTACATAGCTGCTTCGGAAGCAGCAAACAAAGGAGTCTGGATGAAGGAGTTCATATCCGATCTAGGTGTCATACCTAGTGCATCGGGTCTAATGAAAATCTTTTGTGACAATACTGGTGCAATTGCCTTGGCAAAGGAATCCGGATTTCACAAAAGAACCAAGCACATCAAGAGACGCTTCAATTCCATCCGGGATCTAGTCCAGGTGGGAGACATAGAGATTTGCAAGATACATACGGATCTGAATGTAGCAGACCCGTTGACTAAGCCTCTTCCACGAGCAAAACATGATCAGCACCAAGGCTCCAAGGGTGTTAGAATCATTACTGTGTAATCTAGATTATTGACTCTAGTGCAAGTGGGAGACTGAAGGAAATATGCCCTAGAGGCAATAATAAAGATATTATTTATTTCCTTATATCATGGTAAATGTTTATTATTCATGCTAGAATTGTATTAACCGGAAACATAATACATGTGTGAATATATAGACAAACAGAGTGTCACTAGTATGCCTCTACTTGACTAGCTCGTTAATCAAAGATGGTTATGTTTCCTAACCATGGACAAAGAGTTGTCATTTGATTAACGGGGTCACATCATTATTTGAATGATTTGATTAACATGACCCATTCCATTAGCTTAGCACCCGATCGTTTAGTATGTTGCTATTGCTTTCTTCATGACTTATACATGTTCCTATGACTATGAGATTATGTAACTCCCGTGTGCCGAAGGAACACTTTGTGTGCTACCAAACGTCACAACGTAACCGGGTGATTATAAAGGTGCTCTACAGGTGTCTCCAAAGGTACATGTTGGGTTGACGTATTTCGAGATTAGGATTTGTCACTCCGATCGTCGGAGGGGTATCTCTGGGCCTTCTCGGTAATACACATCACTTAAGCCTTGCAAGCATTGCGACTAATGAGTTAGTAGCGGCATGTTGTATTACGGAATGAGTAAAGAGACTTGCCGGTAACGAGATTGAACTAGGTATTGGAGACCGACGATCGAATCTCGGGCAAGTAACATACCGATGACAAAAGGAACAACGTATGTTGTTATGCGGTCTGACCGATAAAGATCTTCGTAGAATATGTAGGAGCCAATATGGGCATCCAGGTCCCGCTATAGGTTATTGACCGTAGACGTGTCTCGGTCATGTCTACATTGTTCTCGAACCGTAGGGTCCGCACGCTTAAAGTTACGATGACAGTTTCATTATGAGTTTATGTATTTTGATGTACCGAAGGTTGTTCGGAGTCCCGGATGTGATCATGGACATGACGAGGAGTCTCGAAAAGGTCAAGACATAAAGTTCGATATATTGGACGACTATATTCGGACACCGGAATTGTTCCGGGTGATTTTGGATAAAACAGAAGTGCCGGAGGGGTTACCGGAACCCCCCGGGGAAGTAATGGGCCTTAGTGGGCCTGAGGGGAGAGAGAGGGCAGCAGCCCAGGAGGTGGCGCCCCCCCTCACGGGGAGTCCGAATAGGACTAGGGGGG
>NW_025248487.1:0-2323 GCF_018294505.1 Triticum aestivum | reverse complement strand
TATAAAATGTATATCTGTACAATATATTTTTGATGTTGTAGATCTTAGCATATTTTTCTGTGAACTTTGGTTGACTTGGAAGAAACCTAGAACTTCAATTAATTGGAATGAACACAATCATTATGAAATCACTTCCTCCATTTCGGTCATTCCCAATATTTTCCATTAATTTAATCACTAGTACATCTATAAATATGCATGGTACTTAATCAACCTGATCTTATTGAGTGACACGTACAGATACAAGATCATCCTTGGACTGGGATCTGCATTGCGCTATCTCCACACAGAGTGGGATCAGTGTGTGCTTCATGGCGACATCAAGCCCAGCAACATACTCCTCGACTCATCACGCAACACCAAGTTGGCGGATTTCAGGCTGGCGAGGCTCGTCGAGCATGGAGCCGGGCCACTGATGACGCAGGTTGTCATGGGCACCGTAGGGTATATAGACCCGGAATTCATCCGCACGCGCCGGCCAAGCACCGAAGCCGACGTCTACAGCTTTGGCATCGTTGTGTTGGAGGTCGTGTCCGGCCGGCGACCGGAGATGGGAATAGGAGAACCGGCCGACAAAGCCATCCCGTTGCTCAGATGGATTTGGGACCTGTACGAGAAGGGAACCATAGTTGAAGCGGTGGACGAGAGGCTCAAGGGGGAAGACATGCAGCAGCTCGATGATGTCGACATCAGTAAGGGGCAAATGCACCACGCGCTAGTCGTGGGGCTCTGGTGCACGCACCCGCACCTGGGTGTGCAGCCGTCAGTAGTACAGCTCATGAACGTCTTGCAGTCGGAGGACGTCACGTTGCCGACCCTGTCGCGGCCAGCCCTGGCCAACATTAACACTGGATCACATGCCTCATCGGCCATTGCTTGTAGCGACGTGTCTTGGGCCAGCAGTGGCAGATGACCAAATCTATTTTACTGAAGAGCCTGTTGTATACAACTTACACTAATAAATGAAGCTTCACCACCTCCCGAAACTGCCATCGATTTCCTATGTTGTATTGTCGTTTAGGACTAGTTGATGTTTTTGAAATTCTGCTATTGCGGTTTTCTGGTCACTAGGCATCACATACATATATAATTAACATTTCTCAATATTTCTTTCCATGGTTGATATAGGCTTTGCAGATGTGGCGGCAATTTCTTGTTTTGCGAGGGTTTCCCATCATTTTATAACTTGCGTGTGGTGGAGCTGTGTACCTTGTTCCATCCCATAGCTAAATATTTGCCCCAAACAAGGCCTATGACCCCACGTCTTAGGGAAAGATGTGAAAATGCTAAACCCACGAAGCCGCTACGTATCTGTTACGTAAAATTCCAACCAATCTAAACAATCCCTCCCTGAATTTCAGGCGTGGTGGGCCTCACCCTCCCTTTAATCGAATCAAACATTTCCACATTTCCACGTCAGATCAGCCCGTAAATGTACATAAATCATTATGTGGACGTACCATTTGCTCGGGAAAGCTGAGAGTGGATTTTGCGTTGGGTTAAGTCCGAAAATCCTACACCTACAGGCCTCTTTTTTTTTTAATTTCATTCCCCCTCTATTTATTCATGTAGTGCAGGAATCTCTGCCGAAAACGATGGACAAAATACAATTCGGGGGGCACATGCAGCCACACCTTACATAAATTATTAGAAATCCCTTCTTTAGCTAGTACGTGAGCTGCTCCATTGGCCGAACGCCGAGTCCAGCTTACCTTCCATTCTTGGGGGGTACTGCAGTAGCCTTTTCACTTCCTCTATCGTTGGTCCCAACACAGAGAGATCTCTGTCCTTGCTCTGCAACTTGTAGACGATCTCCTTGCAGTCCATTTCAATGTGCAGCTTCATGGCGTTCACCTCGTCCGACAACTGAGCTGCGCGCCGGCAGGCCAACAGCTCGATGGTTGCAGGGTCTGTACAGCTCGGAAAAAAGTGGCATGCTCCACCCAAGAAGGCTCCATCATAACTTCTAAAGACCACACCGGCTCCTCCTTTATCTCCCAGCATGGACGTGGCTACATCTACGTTGACCTTAGTCCAACCTGGGTCTGGTGGTTCCCATTGCTGCACTTGTGCCTGCTTGGGTACCCTGCTCTTACGACCATGTATACTCCTGCCATTCCTCCACATGTGTAACAACTGATCTTGCAATTTCTGCAGCCTCCTCAATTTTCTTCCCTTCCCGAGCGTTATTTCTTGCTAACCATAATCCATAGACCCCCTGGGCCATGATCGCTTTTTCGTCATCTGAAGCCTCACTGAACCACTCGAGCAACCAGTTTGAGAGATCACTCTGGGAGCTGACAACAGCCGGTGGGATCGCCAC
>NW_025248486.1:0-2323 GCF_018294505.1 Triticum aestivum | reverse complement strand
CCCCCCTAGTCCTATTCGGACTCCCCGTGAGGGGGGGCGCCACCTCCTGGGCTGCTGCCCTCTCTCTCCCCTCAGGCCCACTAAGGCCCATTACTTCCCCGGGGGGTTCCGGTAACCCCTCCGGCACTTCTGTTTTATCCAAAATCACCCGGAACAATTCCGGTGTCCGAATATAGTCGTCCAATATATCGAACTTTATGTCTTGACCTTTTCGAGACTCCTCGTCATGTCCATGATCACATCCGGGACTCCGAACAACCTTCGGTACATCAAAATACATAAACTCATAATGAAACTGTCATCGTAACTTTAAGCGTGCGGACCCTACGGTTCGAGAACAATGTAGACATGACCGAGACACGTCTACGGTCAATAACCTATAGCGGGACCTGGATGCCCATATTGGCTCCTACATATTCTACGAAGATCTTTATCGGTCAGACCGCATAACAACATACGTTGTTCCTTTTGTCATCGGTATGTTACTTGCCCGAGATTCGATCGTCGGTCTCCAATACCTAGTTCAATCTCGTTACCGGCAAGTCTCTTTACTCATTCCGTAATACAACATGCCGCTACTAACTCATTAGTCGCAATGCTTGCAAGGCTTAAGTGATGTGTATTACCGAGAAGGCCCAGAGATACCCCTCCGACGATCGGAGTGACAAATCCTAATCTCGAAATACGTCAACCCAACATGTACCTTTGGAGACACCTGTAGAGCACCTTTATAATCACCCGGTTACGTTGTGACGTTTGGTAGCACACAAAGTGTTCCTTCGGCACACGGGAGTTACATAATCTCATAGTCATAGGAACATGTATAAGTCATGAAGAAAGCAATAGCAACATACTAAACGATCGGGTGCTAAGCTAATGGAATGGGTCATGTTAATCAAATCATTCAAATAATGATGTGACCCCGTTAATCAAATGACAACTCTTTGTCCATGGTTAGGAAACATAACCATCTTTGATTAACGAGCTAGTCAAGTAGAGGCATACTAGTGACACTCTGTTTGTCTATATATTCACACATGTATTATGTTTCCGGTTAATACAATTCTAGCATGAATAATAAACATTTACCATGATATAAGGAAATAAATAATATCTTTATTATTGCCTCTAGGGCATATTTCCTTCAGTCTCCCACTTGCACTAGAGTCAATAATCTAGATTACACAGTAATGATTCTAACACCCTTGGAGCCTTGGTGCTGATCATGTTTTGCTCGTGGAAGAGGCTTAGTCAACGGGTCTGCTACATTCAGATCCGTATGTATCTTGCAAATCTCTATGTCTCCCACCTGGACTAGATCCCGGATGGAATTGAAGCGTCTCTTGATGTGCTTGGTTCTTTTGTGAAATCCGGATTCCTTTGCCAAGGCAATTGCACCAGTATTGTCACAAAAGATTTTCATTGGACCCGATGCACTAGGTATGACACCTAGATCGGATATGAACTCCTTCATCCAGACTCCTTTGTTTGCTGCTTCCGAAGCAGCTATGTACTCTGCTTCACATGTAGATCCCGCCACGACGCTTTGTTTAGAACTGCACCAACTGACAGCTCCACCGTTTAATGTAAACACGTATCCGGTTTGCGATTTAGAATCGTCCGGATTAGTGTCAAAGCTTGCATCAACGTAACCGTTTACGATGAGCTCTTTGTCACCTCCATATACGAGAAACATATCGTTAGTCCTTTTCAGGTATTTCAGGATGTTCTTGACCGTTGTCTAGTGATCCACTCCTGGATTACTTTGGTACGTCCCTGCTAAACTTATAGCAAGGCACACATCAGGTCTGGTACACAACATTGCATACATGATAGAGCCTATGGCTGAAGCATAGGGAACATCTTTCATTTTCTCTCTATCTTCTGCAATGGTCGGGCATTGAGTCTGACTCAACTTCACACCTTGTAACACAGGCAAGAACCCTTTCTTTGCTTGATCCATTTTGAACTTCTTCAAAATCTTGTCAAGGTATGTGCTTTGTGAAAGTCCAATTAAGCGTCTTGATCTATCTCTATAGATCTTTATTCCTAATATGTAAGCAGCTTCACCGAGGTCTTTCATTGAAAAACTCTTATTCAAGTATCCCTTTATGCTATCCAGAAATTCTATATCATTTCCAATCAGTAATATGTCATCCACATATAATATCAGAAATGCTACAGAGCTCCCACTCACTTTCTTGTAAATACAGGCTTCTTTGAAAGTCTGTATAAAACCAAATGCTTTGATCACACTATCAAAGCGTTTATTCCAACTCCGAGAGGCTTGCACCAGTCCATAAATGGATCGCTGGAGCTTGCA
>NW_025248485.1:0-2323 GCF_018294505.1 Triticum aestivum | reverse complement strand
ATAACAACAGAACGAGCTCGACGAAACGAATAAGTGGGCTTTGGATTCACCTCATTTGGAGTTACGGTTGCGGAGTTATGAGGTGTTGAACACCAGGGACCAATCTATGAATAAAACTTCAACAAACAAGTCCATGGAGGCAAAAACTGAAAGCGCCTTCGGCAGAATACGTTTCCTGGAAAGTGAAAACGCATTTTAAGCTACAGAAGAGAAGAATACGCTTCCTGAAAGGGAAAGCGCAATTTTGGCAGAAGCAGACTAAGAATACGCTTTCGGAAAAGTGAAACGTATTCTTCAATTACGCTTCCACTTAAAACACGCGGGCCCGGGGCTGGGGTCACATACACGTGGGGTCGGGCGGGGTCCATGTGCAGGAGGAGGGGGCGCGGGCCTCGTCTTCTTCCTCCTCTCTCTGTCCCGATCGAGACAGAGGAGGAGCAAGGGAGGGGCGACGCCGGCAAGGGGCCCGGGCTGCTCCGGCCGTCTCCCGCCCGACCAAGGCCACCGGCGGGTGCGGCGGTGCCTGGCGCATCGATCCATAGAGGAGGCGACCACCGAGAAGGAGAGGAGGACGCGGGGGCAGAGGAGCACCGAGGAGGACAGGGCGGGTCGACTGTGGTGCTCTCCGGTGAAGCAGGCACTCCGGCGAGGGGGCAAGTGGGTGGGGCGGATGAGTGGAACGAGGAGGACTCGGTGGATGTGGTGGGAGGAGGAGAGGAGGCTCGGGTTGGTTGGAACCAAGCCGAGACCGAGGTGGCTATGGAGGACAGAGGCGAACTCCGGCGTGATATGGAGACTACAGAGGGAAAATGAGATGGGGGAGGGATGAATGAGCTGCGGAGGGGTTCGGGGGTCCTTATATAGGCGCGGGGGAGAGCTCTATAGCTCACGAGCGAGCTCCCGACCAAGCTTTAATGGCGGGCAAAGGCTGGAGATGGCACGGGCATGGCGTTTGCGACGCATTTAAGGCGAACGATGACGAAGCAGCGACGCAGGGTGAGGAAGTCGGGCACGGGCAAGCTCCAGGACATGAATGGAGGTCGAGGCGAGGAGGGAGGAGACGAGCACAGTGGCCGGACTGAGCCAGAGCTTGCCCTGTGCGTGATGCCAGCGTGATCTCCGGTCAAGTGAGGGTGATACAAATGAACTTGGCAACAGCGAGTCCCGGCGATGGCGTTCAAGATGGTCCACAACCCAGCTGCACTCGAAGGTAGTACGGTGTGGGGCTCCAGTGGAGGTGTTCATTCGTTTGCCAGGGGAAAACATCAGTAAAGTTTCGCGACGGTGCGCGGGGTTGATGGAGAGGGGCTTGGCACGGGTTCAAAGGTCCAAGGCATGGCTCCCGTCGACGTGGATGAGGCGAGGAGGAGCTAATGTCGTTCGTCCCGGCGCTTGACAGGAGGACGCAGGCGGGACTTGGCGGCGGGTGTCGTGGGTCTAAGACTGACAGTAGAATGGGGGGTAGGTATGAGGAGGCAAGATCCTAGCTATGGAGTAGTTGTACACACGAGTTTTACGAGTTAAAGCCCTTCTCGGAGCAAGTAACAGCCCTACGTCTCGGTGCCCTGAGGCGGTCGACTGGATTATATGTGGGTGTGAGTTTACAAAAGATGTGAACCCTTGTCCCAGAGGAGGGGGTGGCTTATATAGAGTACGCCAGGACCCCAGCTTCCCTCCGTTACACCGGGTTCAATGTTCATAAAGGAGGAGTGTTACTGGTAACGTCCGAAGTAAAGTGCTATAAATGCCCATAAAGCTATGGTTTAAACCCCTACCGTTGCAGAGTGAAGGGCTTCTCATCTTCTGGTGGTCGAGTGTCTTCAAGGTGGTCGAGTGAACATCATCTTCATGGTTGAGTGGATGATGGTTTCTCTTTGACTGCTTCTGATTCTTTGTAGAGATGTCCTTGGGGAGGGTAGTTGGACAGATCCATGACCCTACCCTGGGTACATAGCTTCATCATTAGCCCCCGAATGGATCAGGGTTTGAGTGAGGAAGGAGGTGGGAACACTTCCGACTCATTCTTTGTGCTATGAGTATGTCTTATTCTGGAACAATGAATTGAGGAGACGATGTCGACTCCTTTTTCAGTCGCCTTGGTCCATTCTTGGTTTTTGTCGAGTGAATTTTCATGGTAGAATTCCGAATGATAATGTAGAGGGCGTTTGCCTTTAGTCTGGCAAGTTGCTCTGCTCTCCGCGGATTTCGCGGGATTCGAATTTTGGGAAGCGCCAGACAGGCGAGACCATGGTAATCGGGATGGATTAGGCAAGTCTCCTCGATCTCCGCACCACCTTTTTCGCCACGTACTGTGCGCGCGGCT
>NW_025248484.1:0-2323 GCF_018294505.1 Triticum aestivum | reverse complement strand
GGTGCGGCGGCTTCGAGGCACGCGAGCGCTCGGGGCTCGGCTAGCTCGAAGGAGTAGAGGACGGCGGAGCTTCTGGACAGGGTGGCGCGGCGTGGAGACGACGGGGAGCACGGCTACGACGGTGGTGCGGCGACGGTGGCGTCGGCCATGGCTGGGGCGTGCGAGGGGGAGGAGCTGGAGAGGAGAGGGGGTGTCTGGGGGGTTCGGGGGAGAGAGGGAGGCTGGTTCACGGCGTTAGCCGGGCGAGGGAGGCGGCGAGGCGGCGAGCAGCTGCGTGGCGAGCTGCGGTGCCGCCGCCGAGCACCTTGGCTGCCTGCCTGGCAAGCCAAGCAGCTCGCTGGAGCGGTGGCCGGGCTGGGCCGGCCAGGTGGGCTGGCTGGTGGGCGACAGGTAAGCTTTTTCTTTTTCTTCTGTTTCTGTTTTTATTTAATATATCTGCAACTTTGTTGAATTTAATAAAATACCTAGGCAACTTCAAAAATCACCAAACTATTCCTGGCCCATAGTTGGATTATTTCCAACATGAAACATTTTAGTTTGGAGATATTTGAGCATTTAAATATTTTATATTATTTTAAATGCCCAAATTCAAATATTTATGATTTAATTCAAAAACCCTAGGATGGCCTAGGAAAATGTGCACCACTTTTGGCAGAGGTTCTGAACCAAGACAAAAATGATGGGCATTTTAGAAGGGCATTTTAGGTTCATTGAAAAATTATTTTAGTAACCCTAGTTGGTTTCAGAGGGGACTGGGGGTTCTGTCATCCCCATTTCAAGTTTCTGATGAAAGAGTAAACATGATGCAACACTCTAATGCATGACTAGCTAGGGTGTGACAACTCACCCCCACTCAAAAGAATCTCGTCCCGAGATTTGGGTTCCTCCGGGAAGAAGGCGGGATATTCAAGTCGAAGACGATCCTCCCTTTCCCAAGTTGCTTCATCCTCAGAATGGTGCGACCATTGAACCTTGAGAAACTTGATATTATGACGTCGCGTGGTACGTTCGGCCTGATCGAGGATACGAATGGGGTACTCTCGATATGTAAGATCATCTTGGAGATCAAGCGTTTCGTGGTCCACTCCACGGATAGGATCCGAGAAGCAACGCCTGAGCTGAGAAACGTGGAAGACATCGTGGACCCTGGAGAGGTGCGGAGGTAGTTCCAATTGGTAGGCAACTTCTCCTCGTTTGGCGAGAATGCGAAAAGGTCCAATGTAACGAGGAGCCAATTTGCCTTTGATACCGAAACGATGGGTTCCCTTCAGAGGGGTGACCCGAAGATAAGCCTTCTCGTCAACCTCGAAAGTCATAGCCTTATGTTTTCGGTCATATTGACTCTTTTGACGAGATTGGGCTGTTTTCAACTTTTCACGAACGATACGAACTTGTTCTTCTGCTTCCTGAATCATATCCGGGCCAAAGAATTGTCTTTCCCCGGTCTCTGACCAGTTAAGGGGTGTTCGACATCGTCGTCCGTAGAGAACTTCAAAAGGGGCTTTACCCAAGCTAGATTGATAGCTGTTGTTGTAGGCGAATTCGGCAAATGGAAGGCACTTCTCCCAGTCCATTCCGAAAGAGATAACAGAGGCTCGAAGCATGTCTTCTAGAATTTGGTTGACGCGTTCCACTTGACCACTCGACTGAGGGTGGAAAGCGGTGCTAAAGGAGAGACGGGTTCCCATAGCATTTTGGAAACTTTCCCAAAATTGAGAGGTGAAAAGACTTCCTCGATCCGAGTTAATTTCCAAAGGAACACCATGGAGAGACACTATTCGGGAGATGTACAAATCTGCCAGCTGACTAGCGGTTATACTCTCACGAACAGGTAAGAAGTGGGCTACTTTGGAAAGACGATCGACCACGACGAAAATAGCATTATTCCCTCTCTTGGTCCTGGGAAAACCGGTAATGAAATCCATACCAATTTTATCCCATTTCCATTCAGGAATAGCTAAGGGTTGAAGGGTACCAGCAGGCCGTTGATGCTCTGCTTTTACACGACGACAGACGTCGCAATTTGCAATATACTGAGCAATTTCTCTCTTCATCCTAGTCCACCAGAACCTCTGGCGTAGGTCCTGATACATTTTAGTGCTACCGGGATGAATGGTGAGAGGAGATTCATGAGCCTCCTTAAGGATCAACTGCCGTAGATGCTGGTTCTTGGGAACCACTAGACGGTTCTCAAAGTACACAACACCATGATCATTGGTGGAGAAACAACTAGCACCTCCGCTAGCAATGTTCTCTTTGATTTTAGATATTCCCTTATCTCGCTTTTGGGCAGCGATGATTTGATCCGTAAGAGTAGGTTTTG